>NW_022639608.1:777907-804904 GCF_010583005.1 Odontomachus brunneus | reverse complement strand
TATATATATATATATATATATATATATATATATATATATATATATATATATATATAATTAATCTGTAATCATTATGTTGTCATTATATTGATCATTAGATGTCTATTTTATATATATATAAATATAAAATATATATATATATATATATATATAAAATAGACATATATATATAAAATATATATATATATAAATTTTATATATATATATATAAAATAGACATCTAATGATCAACATAATGATTACAGATTAATTTTTTAGCCAGTCGACACGGTACTTCTGGGTATTCCTACATTGCTTCAAGAAAATCGGAATAGATAAATCTCTTACATGATACCCAGCAAGCCAGAAACTTCAAGAAAAAGCCTTTACACGTAAAAGCGAGCTCCTTGTCCCACTGTCATGTTTTTCTAAACTATGCTTTTATACCACGATATTCACGTTATCTTAAACTTTACGATAATTTCAACGAGTGACAATTTTGCATATTTAAGTGAATGATATACAAATTTAATCAAATCATTGTGTTTTCCACAAAAGAACAAATAAATAAAAGATGAGTTTTAAAACAATGAATCTTGGATATAAGAGAAGAAGGAAATCAAAGGAAATGTGAGTGTATAAAGAATTTTAATAATTTCAATAACATATATGGTGCAATATAAATTCTCCTTTTTCTGTATTCTTTCTTTCTGAACACTATATTAATTAAATAAATTATAATAAATATAATGATTCTCGTTGTAAGAGGAGAGAGAGAGAGAGAGATATGGGGGAGATATATATATATATGTATGGAGGAGAGAGAAAGAGAGAGAGAGAATACATAAATAAGTCATATTCCATAATTTAACTTTGTATATCAATCTAGATACAAAGATTCATCGAGTTTATTAATACGTTCGCAGAAATTGCGGATACCGACTGAATTTGTCATATATCACCGACCATACGATAAATGGGCGCTTTTTAGCTGGTTATCTACTCACTGTCTGTAGATTAGACTTCAGACTGTGGGTGTTGGCCACTCGCGCTCACACAAGAGGAGTTAGACTTCCACTGCAGACTCTTACTTCTCTGGGCTCCGGGAGCGCCGCCGGTCTCCTCTCTTGCGGCTGATGCACGCTCGCGCTCGCCACGTTGTGATGCACCGGTACCGGTCGCGGCGTATGGTTCGCCACCACGTACTCCGTTAAAGTAACATCCGCTGTGCCGCCGGACTCAAGAGGTATCGCATTCTGTCGAAAATGCTCGAGCATGTCGTATATCGCGGGAAAGCACAAGTGTTGGACTCGACAGTGACCTTGATCGTTCAGCGTCATCCGTAAGTGCTGTAATGAAAATGATACACGGATGTGATGTGAGGAGATAAGAGCGATTCAAGTATTATTACTAAGAAGCGCGTTAAAGATAATATCTGCAATTACTTTAGCTCTTCCCTGGAAATTGAATGTCAATACGAATTCGCCTTTCCTTGTTTCGCTTTGCCGTACGAGAAATACTCCGTGACCGTTAGCTGCACTGTGTAACACAAGCTGCGCAGCGTCCGACCGAGGAAGAGTACCATGGAACCATGGGTACTCTCGTAAGCTACTCGACAGGTCTAGTTCACCTTCATTAGCAGACACTGTAAACGAATGAGTGTACAAATGAATTATTCAGAGTCCCTTGTCGATCAACAATATTGTTCTTAGATAATATAACCATTCTCTTACTTTGCTCGATTTCTTGCTGAGAGGTACATAATTCAAGGTTACTGCTACTGCGCGTTCGGAGTCTCGGCGGCAATTCCGGCGGATTCCCCTGCTGGTCATCACCATGCTCGTGACTAGCCGATCGGAAGGTCTTACTCGCCGAATTGGCTCGTAATCGATCGCTGTCGGGTCCGATCGTCAAGGAACCATGGCCCAGGGAATCTCCTATTGATTCACCTGTACTAGAACCGGGAGCGCTTGAACTCTGCTGCACCGTTCGTATACAGTACTTGATCGTGGCCAGCCACGATCTCATGTCGTTCGAGTCGTGCGCTTCTATAACGAATTCCATATTTTGGGTTTTTAGAACGAACGTGTTCTCGTGATCTGGCATCTCGAGCGCCGTGGTTTCCCGCGCTTCCGTGATTGCCGAGCAAAAGACGCCGCTTCGCGGCTTCACCGCTTTTGGCGGCGAGTAAAACTCCAGCATGTAGCCGCCGATGGCCTTTATCAGAGCTAATCGCGACTTCTCCCATTTTTGAGTACCGTCTATGTTTTCGCCCATCAAGGAATTGACGATTCCTTCCTTCCTACACTCTACCACGATTTTCGACAACTTGGCTTTCGAATGCTTATCCTTGCGATGTTCACTGTGCGACAGCTCAACCTCATCACTCTGTTGTTTGTGGAAGAAACTTTTGCCTTTTTTGAGTCCTTTAAAAGATAGTCTGCGGAAGAATGGTTTGTGAATAGGTTTCGGCGACATCGCCTCTCCCTCGTGCTCGGAATAATCGCTGAATTCCTCGTGCGACGACGCACGGACCGGTGTGTTAGTGGCATTCTGATTTGCAAGGTTTATATCTTTCTCATTGGCCGCTGCACTCTTGGCATCATGCAATGGTGGTGACCTAAAAAACACAAGGAAACTTATAACCTTTATGCCTTTACAGTCTATCTTTTTCCAAATCTATCTATCTATTTTCTCTCTCGCTTTCTACATCTTTATATAAAATAAACATTTATAAAGATAATAAAGCATTTAACATTTATAAAGAGAATAAAGCAAATATACGTGTATTATTACGCTTATAGGATATAAAATTTGACATGGTTATTAGCAAAATGGTACAAGAATTTTGTGTTACGTTTGATCTAATATACATGTATATAAAGTATGAGACATTTAATGTCAAACATCTTGTATAAAGTTTAATTTATTATTAAGGAGGAACATCACAGTAGAAACTTTAAAAAATCAGTCTTTGTTATCGCATTTTCTGAAAAATCAGTTTTGAAGAATTGTTTAAAAATTAGTTGAAAATTAACAAAATTAGAGGATAATATAAAGTATGTAGGGCATTAAGTGCGACTTAACGTGTATCTCTCAAAATTATCTTTTTAAAACCGGTAAGCAAGAATTTATTTATTTAAAATATTTCGTAATTGAATTTTTTTTGTTTGCACGTATGGATTTTTTTTTTAACTCGATGAAAAACATACACAAAATAATCAATGAATACATAAGAAGATCGATTTTCACTGAAAATTCGTTACTTTTCCTTATAAAATCTGCCATTTTGTGAAAATAAAATTTTTCTTGGAATTGCTACATGCAAAGGAAGTCACTTTCATATAGTTTCTAAAAATTTTTACTTCATTGACTTAGCTAAAGGAAATAAAACTATATATATATATTTCATTAACGTTAGATTAACGATTTAAAAATAGTTATCTATATAGTGCATCCATGTTCTTCATCAAAGGCCTGATCTTGCAGAACCTAGCTTGTCATAAAACATATGTTTAAAATAAACAATATAAGTCTTTTTAAAACATGCACTAAATACATATAAATGATTATTAGAAAAAGAAAAGAATCGTTATTTAAAAAAAATTTCTGAAGATATTTTTTTTCCTTTACTCTCATCGCGATGTTCTCTCTTAATTTTTTATCTTTCTCCACTAGTTATATATTTCTCTCTTTTCTAACGACATGCGCGAACGCGAATTTTCATCGACCAATATCCACATTCAACAGTGTGAAGCGTGTGCGTAACGAATTGCACGAGACTGCATCGCTGTTAACGAAAGGTTAACGATTTCCGCTATGATTCTACGTCACAACAAACGGCCCTACAAAACGACAAGCGCGCAATAAAGCATACAAGAGCCGTGGCGGTCATGACACCGACCTCACATTATGACGTAGGTACTCGCTCTCGAAGTGTTCGCAAAAACTCTCGACGAACTTCCTGAGGAAGTCGCGATGCGAAAGGTTGGCGCGGGCGCTCTCGGGCAGGTTCAGGCTCACGTAGGCGCAGAATGCCTTGGCGAAATCGGAGGCCGAGGCGCGGGCGTGTCTCTCGCAGAACTCGATCCAGCCGGTCGCTGCTTCGGGCGACGCGGCGGTCGTCGTGGACGACGTAGCCGTCGTCGTCGCCGTCGCCGCCGACGTGGTCGCCGTAGCCGTCGTCGTTGTTATTGCTGTTGCTGCCGCTACCGTGGACGACGCCGCAGTCGTCGTCGTCGCCGCCGTCGTTGTCGTTGTCGCAATCGCACTTATCGCCGGTGATACCGCGCTACTCGCTGTCGGCGTGCTCGCGGTGTAAACACTCATTACCGGCGTCTGGCTCGCGAAGGGGGCGAAAGGCCTCCTCCCCCCCTTGTGCTGCCACCGCCACAGCCACCACCACCGCCGCCGTCGCCGCCACCCGTCGCCCTCCACACTCTCCTCACTCACTGTCGCGGCCGCCGAGGGACCGCCACTACGGGCCGGGTTCTTTCACGAGCGCGATGCGAGTAGTCGAAGACGGATGCACGCACACGCGCGCGTCACCAGCATGCTACACGCGTGCCTGCCCGGACACGTTAACTACACGTAAATTGTACGGCTGCTGAATGGCCACCTCGTAGCGCTCCAGCAACAAACTGCAGTCGCACAGGGGTCACGGGGAAGAGAGCGAGGGAGAATCAGTGGGAGAGGATATTGGGCGATCCAACAAGAAGTTTCTAGGGAGGAAGAAAAACGTTCGGACGCGAATCTGCCGAGTTTGGCACGACAAATTCCGAGTTATCTCGTTCTCACTCTCTCTCTCTTCTTGTTAACTTGTCAGTAACTCTCTCTCTCTCTTTCTCTACTTTGTTAACCTGTCTGTAATGTAGAAAAAAAAGAAAGTCGATTTACACGGAATGACAAGATATACGAAGATCATTCATTGTGTCGTTAATTTCATTAAATTTCACTGATCACTCACGTACGCGCACGTTCGCGTCTACCTGCGTTCAGCGATTTTCTCTCTCTATGTATCTTTCTTGACTGTGCCTCTCGTTGGCTCTCTCTCTCTTTTTCTCGCATTAGCTTCCGCAGCCGGGTAGACCGATAGCGATCGGCCCGCGACAAGGACTTTATCGGATTCTCGGGGATGCGTACGTTTCTTGATGCTTCCAGCGCTTATCGTGCGCGTGCTAAAGTCAAGGTCTCACTCACATAGGACTCGCGCGATCGAACTGTCTCACCGAAATATTTACGGACATTATGAAATACGAAACCCCCGCAACTCGCCGATACAACTGGCGCACTCTGCTATCGCGCGTTTAAGGTTAGACGGTCGCGTGGCCTACTCGACACTTTGCATATGAAAATTCGCGTTTAGGCGTGAGAACCAATAGCAGCACTCAATAGAGAGACTACTTTGCAATTATTTAAAGTTAGTTTACGATAGGTGTCGTAATCTGTAAGCCATAAGAATTGACCAATCACAGTCGATTATTATATAATCGGCTATGATTGGCCAATTGTTACGGCTACGACATCTATTGTAAACTAACCTTAATCTTGGCTGAATCCAAGAAAATACACCAATCAGATTCATAAATTTTATAATAGCTTTTAGATTCAACCAAAATTAAAAGCATTCATCAATCAGATTCACGAATTTTACAATTGAAAAGCAGTTTTCTTACTAAACACAACTAATAATATATAGACCAAGTATTCCAACTAAAACCAGCGGCAGACAATGCTTGTTTCGTGTTGGATTGCTTGCTGGATGATATTCTGTTTTGATTGGTGCATTTTCATCCATCTTCAGAAATGTACCAATCAGAACAGAGTGTTTTTAACCAGCACGAAACAAGCATCGTGTGTCGCTAGTTTAAAGTTGATAGTTGACAATTTAAAACAGCGTGAGAAAATTGAAACTGCTCTTTCCTAATCTCCTAACTTACATTTTTTCAACAACGACGTATATGGTGAAAGAGCCACCGAGTTAGGCTTGCAACCAAGAAGAGAGAGAGAGAGAGAGAGAGAGAGAGAGAGAGAGCCCTTAGTGCGTTCTGGTATCAGCTGATCAAGAGAAAAAGGATTTAAAGTTCGAAATGATTGAATCTTGTACGAAAAAGCGTATGTTGTTAGGTATTACATTTCTAGGAGGGTTAGTTGGGTATTTGAAATTTATTAATTACACACTACTATACACAATATTATAAGTCAATGATAATAACTTGGAAGTGAAAAACAATATCCGTGCTAATCTAATCTAACTTAACCTGGTTTTTTCATGAAATATATATTTAACGAATAATGATGCAATAGTCAATATTACTGGATTCATAAAATGCAAAATTTAATTGTAAACATCTCTAAGTGATGCTATGGATTACTTTACATTTAGATGCTGTAAATACATATATAGTATTCGCATTTTATTAAATTAATTGTATCCCTTACAGATTAACTATTTTAGCGCTAATTATCGAGAGCCATTGGACAGACAGTTCGAGCAAACTTTATCTTGATAATTTTGAAAATAATTCCATCTGTATCTCGGGAGAGGAATATGAAGTATTGTCTGAGTGTCATCCATGCACAGCCTTTGAGATTGCTAGTGAAAGTATCGGCATTTGTGTCCATGCCAGGTACAAGGAAGTGCTGAAGTGTAAGAGTGGGGAAACAATAACCAGAAGGTGAATGAAAATAGATACACGCAAGATTTACTCCAACAACTTCAGATTTCTATAGTTTTTTGTGACACATGTATTACAGTGTATTTTGTATTACAGTTGCGACAAAGTAGCCTGGTTAGAGGAAAGAACATTTTGGAAGTTTGAAGGTTTCATGTTTGCCCTGGCAGTTACCTCCTGTCTCAGCATATATTGGAGAGAGAATGTATTGAGACAGAGAATAATCAGGAAAGTGGCTAGACAATTGCGCGTCAGTGTATGAATGCTGCGTGTAACGTTTGAGGCTGCGTAGTGTCTTTGTGTGTTTGATATTTTTATATCTTTTGTTTAATATTTTTATATATTTTTGTCCAAGAAAGAAATGCACAAGGACAACATGTACGAAGTATATTTGTCAGTATATTCTGTAACAGACTTATGTTTAGCTCCTATTGAAACAATAGTGGCTCTATTCACTATAAAGTACTGCGAATCGTCGGTTGATATTAAGCTAATACCAATCGACCAAGATCCGACTGAGCAAGCTTACAAAATAGATCTCTCGAGTTTTGTCTATGAGATTGTAAGCGAAGTACCTTGTTACGCGAGTTCGTGCGAATTACCGTGCTTAATTATAAGTAAATACAGTTGTGTGTCTGGTTTGTGTATCGTTTTGCGTCAGATTATACAGGAGGTGGTTTCAGCACCTTCAATGAACCAATATTTGAAGTTATTAGGCTTTAGATCTGGCAGCTTGAAAGTTTCCTCTGAGACATGTGCGTGGACTAAATTCTGTGAAGTCGATCTTATCTCGACGTTGAAGCACTTGAATACAAATAGTCTCCTACTCCCCACCAGCTTAGCTAGATTCGAATGCCACATGTCTAGACCAATCCGACTGCACAATAAGCACAGATATCCATTGGGCAAACAATTTGCTGCGCTCGATATAGTTCAGCAGGATGGGACAGATTCAAGGGAACACGAATATGTCGAGGCTGTGCATATCACTTTATCTGATATAATTATATTTGTATGCATGCACATGTTGCTGAGTACCTTCTCAAGCCAAACGATACCAAAATTAGTACCACTGACTATCAAATGGTACGATAGAATGTTGGCGGATCAACGTATGAAAAAATGCATCAGATGTCTACCCACACAGAAGAGTCATAAATTAAGTGAGCTTCAGTACACGCTTCCAGCTGTAGTCGACGAGTCTTTATACAATAGCTCTCCTAAGCCGGGAAACCGCACAAAACAGGAAGACATAGAACATTCGTTGCGATTAGTTGAAAGTATGAAAGTGTCGATGGAACTCGATGCCGAGCCGTTCGGTGCAGAAGTAGATGGACTGAACTGGACCGATGTGCCTTACGAAGCTAGGCCGGAAAATGGACACGTGCCAGCCACGCGACGCGATCGAAAACGAGAGCAACTGCAGAACCTGTGCAAGGCAGTGCTGAAATTGGCAAAGGACGATGACATTATCGTAGACTTCTGCTCGGGTTCCGGACATTTGGGGATACTGATAGCGTATTTGCTACCTCGTTGCAAGGTCATTCTGATGGAGAACAAGGATAGATCCATGGCTTTTGCCAGAGAAAGAGTGGAAAAGCTGAGGCTGACGAATGTCCGGCTATGTCATGGTAATTTCAATCATTTCAAATTCAATTTCGATATCGGCATGTCGCTGCATGCTTGCGGTGTTGCGACGGATTTGGTTATTCAATCTTGCGTAGAGAAGAACGCGATCTTCGTATGTTGTCCGTGCTGCTATGGCTTTGTGCAGGATTGTCATCGACTTACATATCCGCGTAGCGATATTTTCAAGGAGCATCTTGGAAATCGAGAATACTCGTTCTTGAGTCACGCTGCGGATCAGACGCATCATCACTGTTGCTCTGAACAGAATGTCAAGACTGCGCAAGGATACCGATGTATGACAATCGTGGATACGGACAGAAAGCTGTACGCCGAACAATTCGGATATAAAGTTCATCTGGGACAGCTGATTCCACCAATGTGTACACCTAAGAATTACTTGTTAGTTGGTATACCAACAAATAGAACGGCGCGCGCTGATCACTATGAAAGTTGATTATATTTTTACCAAAAAAAAAAAAATTAAATGCCATGAAGAAAATTAAATATGATACTAAAACCATAAAATATCTGTATGTCAGTCGAATTATTTTTGCAACTTACTCTTATAATTTTTCAGTAATATAATTCATACAAAGTTATAATGGATTTGTTTATCAAAAGAAAATGAAAAAGTCATCTATCTGACAAATTAGAAATATATTTTTCTCAATCGTGAAAAATGACAAAATTTACCCAGACAGCATAAAATCTCCTGAGGAAGTCCTGAGGACGAAGAAATCCTCAGGATTTCCTCAGGATATACTCTGGATGTCTTCTGGATATGTGCTATTAAGGTAATAAGATGTAACTTTGGTAAAAATAATAGTAATGAGTTTATTTAAAAAGCATGTTTGAAATTTATAATTTTTAGTTATATTATTGTAAATATTTACCTGTTTGTTACAGTGCTACACAAACATCAAATAATCATTTTTTATGAAAATAAATTTTTATTGTGAAAATACAACTGAAAGATAAAGTTGAAAATTAAACAGTTATTATTTTTCAATTAACTCGATATGTTTTTGTAATAAATGAAAGAAACATGATGAACTTGATATACCTGAAAAGTAGAGATTTCGAGCTTTAAGATACTTCTCGAATCATTTCGCTATCGTCATTTTTGCCGTAGTCTGTTGAATTCTGCTTATGTTACTTGAAAAATAGAAAAGATGTCTGATACACTATTGAGTTGAATCATGACTTCAGTTCCTCATGTAGGACTCCAACTACATAAAAATATATGTGTACGGTTTATTCGATTAACAAACTTTTTATCGATATAACGATTTCGACATAATTATGTAAACAATGATTTCTTAATTAATTGCAAAAAATTGGATTTTAATAATTTACGTCTAGTAGATTTGTTCGAAATAGCTAACAAATTTTATTACATTTTTTTCTTTTCGCATATTATTTTTGTTTCGCGGTACAAGCGTTTCAATCTTCTTGACTGCTGATTCGTCGTTATCGCTGCATATCAATAGTGTGACCAGAGAAAAGTCTGGGCCGGTGTCCCATTAGGCGGAAATTCTTAACGGAACGGAACGCGCGCAATCACAGTTACTTCATTCTTTTCGTAAATAGAATGGAGTAATTGTGATTGATGCGCGCGTTCCGTTCCGCTAAGAATTTCCGTTTAATGGGACACCGGACTGAGGCTTCTCTCTGATCGCGTAAAAATAGCGGGTCTACGGGATTATTAGACCCGTTACTGTTGATTCATTGAATTTGTTCGATGTTGAAAATTTGCATGATAAATTTGAATTATATTAGACTATAGTTTTAATTAACAAAACGTTTAAAATGTAATGAATGTTATATTGATTTTTGGACAAAGATTAGCCGATTATCAAATGTCACATGTATCTTTATCGATTCAGGCGGCTGTAGGTTAGGTTGCAGTGTTATTGTTTACAGTAAGTACTATACTTAAAGAGTATATGTAGAAATAATAAAGTTTAACATGTCATACTTGCACTATATTAGTGTAATGATAATATCTTTATTTAGTTGTATCTAATAAGGGAATATCGTTTTATAGTCAGTCGTCAATAAGTTACCACGATGTTACAACAATGGGAATCGGTGGACAAGAAAATCAGGAAAAACGTGCTAAAGTCAGGCGTATTTACCAAGAAACCAACCGAATACTCCACATGTAACGTTCTCGTGGAAAACATAAATGTTATGGGAATATCGGAAGATGTACTAAAAGAAAAATATCATACAAACATTCTTAACAATGAGGGTGAGAAAGTGCTAGTTATAGGCGAAGCAAGCGCAGAAATTGACCGAAAAGTCGAGAGAGCGATTGAGATGATGAATATCTTCGAGAAGAGTCTGATTACTATTACTATGCCATCACAGTCAGAAGTTAAAAATGAATATGTGCCAGTTAAGTTTGAGATAACATTGATTAAATGTGAGAGACACAAGCCAATCTGGGAATGGAGTCCAGAGGAAAAGTATAACATAGCTTTGAAGTATAAAGAGATAGGCGTTGAGTTGTTCAAAAGCTCCAGATTTGTCGATGCGTTTCACAAATTCAGCAGGTCATGTAAAATCCTGATAACATTGGAGCCAATGTCAGAGTTAGAATTGGACAAGCAGTCAGAGAGTAATATTAATAATTTAAGACTCACATTGTACAACAATATGGCTAGATGCCAGTTGAATCAAAAGAACTTTGAGCATACAGTTACTCTGTGCACTAAAGTACTGAACAAGGATAAGAACAATGTTAAAGCTTTGTACAGAAGAGGAATAGCATATGGAAGTATGAAGGATAATGAAAAAGCAGTGGCAGATTTAAAAGCAGCACTTACCTTAGAGCCTAATAATCACACAGTGAAAGAACAGTTTCACTTTTATAACACTAGATTACAGGAAGCGACTCAAAAATGCAACGATATGGTAAGAAAAATGTTTAAGTCTTGATTGGTAAACTTCTCAAGTACTATATTTTACTATAAGTTGAAATACGTTCGTTTATTTAAGAAAGAGAAATAAAGTACATTTATTTTATAAATAAAAAAATATTTATTTTTACCCATAATTACCCATAATTTACCGACAATTTAGCTATAATAATGTTATCAAGAAGTATATGCTGGTTGAACCTTAAATATTAGCAACATTGAATTAAAAAGTTACAATGTTTAACTATTGCAGAGAGAGAGAGTTACAGATGTGGATACATTTTTTTATTCCATATATTATTTTTATTACAATATTAGTATAAAATGGATGGCTGAAGAATAACACATGAAATACATAATGCATCCTAAAAACAAGCTCCTTTTTATAATACAAAACTTTCAATCAGAGGGTAACTTTGTCAATATACATATATAGTCAAGTCTATAAATTATCCCCAATAAAATGTCACTTGTTCCATATTTCTAATTACATCACATAACTACGTAAAATATTTAAGATATTACAACAAGCTCTTCTCTCGATAAATATCGACATCTCCAAGTGACTTGAACAATTTGACTATTATCGCGCGCGCGCGCGCGGTATTTATATCAATTTTTAATTTTATAAAATTGCATTATATCAACTGTTCTAATATGAAAATTACGGTTTACTAACAATCGTTGTTATGTACATATTACCTCGAATTTAAAGTATTCGAGTTTAAAGTACGATACTTTAGTATCATAGTAAAGAATAAAGATTTAGACATTAATTGCAGTTATTGAACTTAATTACAAACTCAATTTTATGTGTACTCGTGCCAAATTTATTTACTCTTATATAACTAGTTTATAAAATTATAAGTGAAACTTAAAGATTTTCATAAGTCTAGTAAATAAATTTAATACGAGATTCTCAAATCTTTATAATCCGAAGTTAAATTTAATGGCACCCTTAATGATGCATAATCTGCTAAATTCTATCATCTTACCCATCCTGTATATAAAGCACAATGAAATTATAAGTACCATATTAATAATAAAGTTGTCGACTCATGTGTATTGTACTTCAACCATTAAAACAAATGCATCTATGAAAAATGTTTGTAACTGCCTGTTTATAGCGATATTTATATTTAATTATTAATAGAACTATACGTAAAATATGATTTCAAAACAAAAAAAATAATATTTCTTAGAAATAAGTTTTTAATATCGTAAAGAAGTAGTAGTGTTTCTTACATAAAAATATATGAGATTTTGATATATAGCTTTTTTTAATACAAATATTTCAAAAAATTGAATATTTCGATCGACCAAACTGTATTACTATAACCACCACCAAATATCTTTTCCTTTCTTGGTGACATCATGTATACATATATGCATATTTTTCGAACTATACGTTACAATGAATAATCCGCAATAATTAGTACTTTACGATAAAATTTTTCGTACGAATTTAATACTTTATTTATCTTAATTCAATGTTAATTTGTTAATGAATTTCGTTAGAAAATTCTGGTATTATAAACCAAAAGATAAATACTTAATTCTATCAAATACATTCGATCAAATATAAAATAATCGCTTGGCAAGAAGATCGAATTTAAATATTTGCATATGTCAGATTTTATTATTGAGATTACTCATTGAACAAAGTTTATACGATATGAAAAAGTTGACAATTTATAAAATATATATGTAGTTTATTTGATATTATATTTGATTTTGATATATTTTTTATTTCTTAGGTAAAAATAAATGTAATATCACAAACTTTTAAGAATTTGAAAAAGTACTATTTAGATAAAAGAACTTTTAGATTTATTCAATGAGTAATACAAGAAATAAAGCCCAGCATATGTTTATGACGCAAATGTGAGCGTTATTAACAGTGTGTTAGCATAATATAATATGTAGACTTATTTTAAACACTTAATTAGATCAATATAATATCGGACAAATTTGAGATATTGTATTTCATATACTACAGCAATATGGCGTGTGAATATCTCCTTTACATAGTGGTAAATGAATTGTAAGTATTTTTATCTAAGTATCTTTATCGCTGTTTCAAAATATATAGAATGTCAGTAACATCGTGCGCGGTATATACATTCTTTCTTTTATTAAAAAAATAGTTCAGTACAGTAACTGACGTACAAGTGTTTCTGGCACAAACAAAATCTGAACTTTGTTAGTCCAAGCATATAAATAAAAAATAAAATAACAGGCATGTAATCTTGATAAGAAAGGAAAAAACAAAACAAAATCCTGCTTATGTGTAAAAAATAAAAAAGAAGATTAATTGCAAAATGCATCTTTGATGTAATGGATACAACAAGAAAAAAAATTACACATATTTAATGGAAAAGGAAAAGCTATTGCATACATTTATTTTTCTAATTTCTCTTAACATTTTAACAACTGCACATTTCTTTATCCTTGTGATAATTAGTAGTTTGTTATAATTTTAGGTAATAACATCCCCATGATAAAACTTTCAGATCAAGCTATATAATATTTTCCACTTAATAAGACTTTATTTTTATAACAATATCAAAAGAAAATAGGATATACTAGCAATCACAATATTTTCATCTCTTTTATAATTATTTCGTGTATACATTCTCAATCACTATCATGTATAGTCATTTCAAATTAGTATATTCAAGTTATAATCTTTAATTTGATTTGAACAAAGAAAAAAACTATTCATGGCGGTACGTCAGAAGACAATTATTATATAAAGTCTGGTTATATGCCACTTATTGGTGTTAACATAAGGATACAATGCTTCGATCCATTTTAACAATTCGGTTAATCTAGGAATGAATATTACAATAATTTAGGTTTGCCATTGGCAGTGACAGTGGCGTTCAATGTTGAATTTGTAGCCATTTCAGCAGCCTGCGCCACTGCTACAGATACAGACTTCTCCACAAATTGTTGGTAGACTGGCTTCATTAACTGAACAAAAGTAAGAAATAATTTTTCATTTCATTACTGCACACCTTAATAATAATTATGTGTATGGTATTACACATTTGAAATCATATGTTTCTTTCTCGGTTTCAGGTTGTAGCATTTATTACATGGAACTTAAATTATACCCAAGTAAAAATACGAATTTTGATTAAGCAGTCGCGACTGTAACATTTTAGCAGGAAAATGCAGTCAATGTTAATAGTTATCGAATATATGATCGTATATGCCATACCTTTTCGATATTTGCTCCTGTTAACACTCAGCTTATGATAGGAATAAAAAAGAACAATAAAAAAATGATATTAATGATTATGCTTTTCATCGTCAAATGACTCAAATTAGTACGAAAAGAATTAGTGAAATATAGACGTGTGAAAACGCAACCGTTACCTAAGAAGTGAGACTGAAATAACGAGACTAGAATAATCTGTAAGCGTGAAAATTAAAGAGGGAGAAAAGCGTGGGATCAGATGTAGCCGTGTCTACGAAGGTCGAGATAAGTGTAATGGCATACAGGTATCGCGAGAATAGTCACGACAACGGAAAGTATTAGATATCTTAATTTATACGTTAGTTTGTAACAAAGATGAGCGCATAGCCAGACCTGTTGCAATAAGAAAATGACAGATATTAATTATATGTAATGATCCACGTTAATAATATGCAAATTATATACACATTACGACAGAGATAAGTGCGGTTTATATGTGACATTTGAAAAATACATATAAATTTTTGTAAATGTGATTTTAGTGCGGATTTTGATAGTTAGTGAACATTTTATGCTAATAATTATAACTTTTTTTCTTTCAAATCGATTATGTTTCCATCAATTTTGCTTTTACGTAAATATAATAAGAAAATGTTAAATATATAACAAAATATTATAAGAAAAATAAGTACATTATATGTTTATATATAAGACTAATAAAGTGAAGGAAAAAATCTCTACCTTTCGCAAATATTGTTTTTCACTAGTACACTGTAAACAATATAATTTTTATCAGAAATATTTCATGTATCTACACAACAAAGAGATTGACAGACAGATGTGAAAGATAAGAAACTTTTGATCTAAAAAGAAAACTTGCACACTTACATTTTCCCATATAGTACTGGCTAAATCGTCTATCTGCGTGCCAATTTCTCTGAATTCACCACTATACCTACGTGCGAAAAAAAACATTAATAAGAAATGGTGTAAGAAGACGACCAAACCAACAGCGAAAATGATTTCATACGTGCCTTGTATAACTTACCTTATATATGCCCAGAGGACAAGTGTGAGGAGGCCGATACCCATAATAAGATTGCACACATTCGCTATCGTATACAGACCGACAAGACCAAATATTCCCGATAAAATATACATAGTGACGGCGATCGCGAAAAACACTGCAGGAGTTCGCGCTGCTTTAAAAATATTTTTGCTCTCGTTGTGCGCCTTGAATTGTAAGAAAGATTCGTCCATGTCCTATTATAAAAGGAAAATAACGTTTTCGATGAAGTAAAAGATCGAATTAAAAATAATTAAAATACCTAAGAGAAAATGTAACGTGCATTTCAACAGTTTTGAGGATAATATATAAGAGTTAATTGAGGATTAGACTCACCTTAATCAATTTCTCCATATATATTTGACTGAACTCTTCTCCGCCCATCTTTCGTTTATTCTGGAACTGACGAAGAGCCGAGTCTACACAATGATGATGTTCCGATTCTAGGTGTGCGGTCGCCAAAAATGGTTTTGCTCCACCGCATATAGTTTCCATCATCTGAAGGTATAAATCTTTAGCTTCGGCTACAGCTGTTAAGTTGTTTGCTTCTGCTGTGGCCTGTAAGTAGAAAACACTAATAGATAACGTAATAGATAACACGACTGCTTGTTTCAATCGCGAAAAACCCAGAAATTATTGGATATTTATTAAATTATAATTTTTATAAAATAAAGAGAAACATGAAGTTTTATACATACCACAAGCATGCTTTTTGGTTCAGGAAGTTCATCTCCTTTATAGATTTTTATGTAACTCTTGAAATATTCCAACAGATCTCGCGCTTTCACGACTTGGCCATTGATCTTCTTCGTTACTAGGTTTTCCGGTGCCAGTATCATCGGTATGAGCACCTTCAGCTGCCTCTTGAACTCGCTTTGTATTTCGGACAATCTACCGTCGAATTTCGGATTCGTCGCGATCTCGAGACCGGGATGCGGCATAAGGAAACAGGATATATCCGAGAAGCAGGACTTGATGTGCTTACGCAGACTTTGCAATTCCGCGTGCTGTCTGTCAGAGATCTCCAGTCTCTTACTGAGCAATTTTCGTCCACCATCCGCGCCATATTCGGCTTCGTACGGATAAACCCAATCCCTGATTAAGAACTGCAATCTCTGGAACGGCGTACTGTCGGAGCTCTCCAGCGCCAGTCTACCGTACTCGGTGAATAGCTGCAGATGCTGGAGATCGTCTTCTTGGATGTTTTGCGAGAGATTGTATATCTGCACGGAGGACAACATAGTACTTAACGCGAACACCGTCGCGCAGTCCCGAACGGTCGACTGGCTGTCAAAGGCGCCTTGAGTGTCCATAAGAATTACAGCGATCTTCTCGCCATTTGCCAAGGTAGCGGGGTAAATCTTCGACCACATCAATATACCCGTGGTGTCCCTTTCGGAACCGCCTCTCCACGAGAAACCGCCCAACGGCTCATCCTCGGCGCCCAACCAATTGTCCGTGTCGCTGTGTAACGTGTACTGTCGTTGATGCAACAGAAATTACGGTCGTACGTGGCGTGGCATTCGTGGTTTCAGCGTGGTCAGAGTTTCGAGTTAGTTGAACGAGCGAGCGTGGAATAATACAAACTTGGTAAGTATTTGTGATTGCGCGTTGATGCAACGCTGCTCAATATCGGCGATTACAATTGTACAACGCTTGCTTGAATTTAGTCTTTCACCTACCTTGTTGTTCATGTAACGAAGAAAAAAGTCAAGGAGGAAACTTTTGCCTTTCCTAAAGGCACCTGCAACAGACACGACAACCACACTTCTATCTTTCACGTCGTCATGTAAGAGAATTTTAGACAATGCATCTTCATCTAATTCGAAGGTATGATCTGGATGGGCAAGTACCACTTGGACAGGCTGCCCATCGTCCTCTGACACGTCCTCTTCCTCCATTTGCACGTTCATTGGCGCGATCCTTTCTATCCGTTCGTTTTTTTTTAAATATTCTACAACAGATTAAAAACGTTTTGATTACAAAATGGACACAAAATCACGAAGAAAAAAGAAATCAAAGGAGTTATCACAAGAGTTAACAAGAGATATCAGTCGCGTTTATCTATAATACACTGACAAAGCATTTGAAACAAATTCTGATTATCTCAAGATAACAAAACTTACAAAACAGTCACAATATATTAATCTTCAATAAAATTTATTTAGTCCCTGTATACAACGACTTGAATAGACAGATACATACGTATAATACGTGACGTTAGTGAATTTAGTTAAATAGCAATAAATGGTAAACCCTTTTCGATTTTAAAGGGCTCTAGCGTAAATTACTTGCTCGCTTACCATTCCCGTATTAAAAGCCGCTTTATCCGTCGTTATCTCGCTTTCATATCCCGTTGACCGAATGGTACAAAGGACCAAAAGGAAGATGGGGAAAGATATACACAGCACGTGTGTAGGCCTTGACACCAGTGGAGCACGTAAGCGGTCGCAGGCTCAGAATGTAATTTATTGCACGCGGCACGAAAACAAACAGTCCAAGACTAACCGCCGCCGGTTACGTGTCTAACGCGCTGACCCGTGACACGTGACTCGGATCAGCTGTGAGAGAGATGGGATTTAAACCGTCAGCGTGAGCGGCAGGCTGTCCGATCGGAGTGACTCGTGAAAGTTGGACGTAAAAGTAACCGAAAGATTGTATTCTCTTGAACGTCTCGCTAGCTGTGTCGGGGAGAGAAAATTACGTGTCTGCTCGGTCAGCATCGTAGTCCCGGGCGTCGAGAACGTCGAAATTATTTAAGATATCCGCACAGCGCGGTGTGCGAGCCAAACTAGTTGGCATACGCGAATATTAAAAGTCACACGGCTCTTTTGCGCACTTCATCAATAATTATACTTTTGCGCTTATAATATAAGTTGATGTAAAAGAAACTGCGCTTTTTATAATTTGTATTAAATACCTCATACAGTATATAGGAAGAGTACTAGGTATCTTTCTTTCTAATTTCATCGTTAATATTTTCTCGAGATCGATGAATTTCTCCTGGAAGCAATTTCCCACACGTGCGGAAAAAGCCGAGTTTCTCCGCTCAAAGAAACGGTAAGAAAAGTGCCGTTGTCGTGGAAAAATGAAATACTCGGTTTTTGAAGTGAAATTGGAAAACGCGAAAGAAGGAATAAGAAGTTCTCGTTTGTGAAATTACTACCGTCTAGTACGATACGCTAATCGGTCGTCCGTTATTCGCCTTATGATAGTGCATCGACGATAATTACACGGCAGAAGGACACACAGAGGCTATTAGAGCGGGAAGCGGCTTCATCATCCGATTTCTTACGTTTTCGCCGCGTAGAAAAATCACGTCTATTTTTGCGTACAACAGGTCGCGCCTATTCTTCCTTGAGATTATCTTCGATATACCTGCGATATCTTCCAGCATGCGCTGGAGTGAATAATAAATGCACGTACGATTAAGAAACAAGCAGCGGCACTTTGCTTCGCACGGCGATATTTCTCCATTATCAAGGCGTAAAACAACTGGCCAACTGATTTCACCACACTTCCGCGCACATTTATTAACGATATCGAGAGATATCGGGTGAAACTGCAGTTTGATGCGACATTCGGAATCTAATTAGAGAAGAACTGGGTCGAGCGATAAAACCTTGCCTCACGCGGAGATCGATATACTATTATCTGACCCGCGATAATTATCGCACGCGACCCGTGTAATTAATAGACATACTTTTAATATTTTTTATTTATTCTCTATATTGTATTTGCTGGAAAAAAGAGTGCAATAAAAATTTCACCGATATGCACGACGATACAAAGCAACGAGTGCGAGTTTTTAGTGACGTCAATAGCGTGACCCGATAAAACTGCGTACATTCATCCCGGACCATTCGTAATTTCGACTAAGTGACGATATAATACGATAATCATAATAACGTGTTATCTCATCAGTGTCATGGCCAACGTCTTCAATGACATCCAGTACTATGCTTTGTCATACTCAAAGCGACGCATTACAGCCGACTTATGCGCGACACGCTCTTCAACCTTTGCTCGTGTCGCATTAACTCGTCTTATATATATATATATGTATATATATATATGTGTGTGTGTTCGATGAACATTAACATTTTCGCTGACGATTGCTTCGCATGTTTCAGTAATTTCGACGGCAAGGAATAAGCGAATAAAAATTCTCAAACTCGTAAAAATTAGATGCTCGAAAAAATGAACGAATATCAAACGTTTATCTTATTCCTCTTGAAATTATTGACAAAAGTTGTGTGTTCTCGTACGCGAATACATTTTGCGGATAGTTTGACTGCGCGTTATAAATAATGTTTTAATGATCGTATTTATTAAGACCTTCGCTTTTATTTATATGAGGAATATTGCAAATATGTACGTCATCAAGCGTCTCGGCCGTGAAGAGTCTCGTATACGTATCGAAAGGTAGCCCCGTTCAATTACGGGCGTATCTCAATAAGAAGATCAGGTATACAACGGACATCTTCAATTACGAGTAACGTTGACGAGATCGGAGATACCGTGTTACACGACGGAGCGTTTCCCCGAAGGAGTGAGAGCCCTCGGCGATTACTTATTGCGAACGAACGGCCAATTATACCCGCGCGAGTGCCAATTCTACAGTACCGGCTTCTTCTGCTTCTCCTTACCGCCGCCGCTGCCGTCTCTACCTCCACGACAGATACGCGTCATCATTGTCGACGTAGTGC
The DNA here is from genome assembly GCF_010583005.1 of Odontomachus brunneus. Lineage (NCBI taxonomy): Eukaryota > Metazoa > Arthropoda > Insecta > Hymenoptera > Formicidae > Odontomachus > Odontomachus brunneus. The sequence goes on along the minus strand of NW_022639608.1, from coordinate 784,718 downwards.
ACACGCTATGCGACCTCAGGGGTCCTTTGCAATCTCGCAATCGTACGAATCATTAGCGTGTTACGGCCGTAAGTACAGGACGACGAATTTCTCGTCTGGAACGGGACGCACTCTACAACGACGGGGAAAAAGGGAACGCGGAGATCTAATTAACTGAAACGTGCTGGAGAACGAGCGACGCAAGAACAGGCAGCAGGAGAAGCACAATGCGCGTTTGCTGGCATCAACGAGACCGACGAGATCATTTTATACGTTTAACGCGCGCAACTCATGGAATTTTTTTTCTCTTTTTCCTTTTTTTTACATAATTCTCCGTGGAGCTATTATTACCAGCTCGCGAATGTAAACCGACGTATGAATAAATATTCAAAGAAATTACTCGCACAAATGTAACGTTAATTAAAGCAACCTGTCTTTTTTTAAGGAGAGCAAACGATATAACGTGCAATTACCGAGATGGATTAAAAAATCGAAACTAAAGCGTTATCAAATGGTATTCATTATGATACTATGTTCGAGAGATGACGTAAAAGAACGGTCGAATTGATGAGGAAACTCATTCGCGATCGGTCACGCGAGGGAAGAAATATTTCGCGCTGTTGAAGAAAATTCCTGCCGTCACTCGCGCGATTTAATAATAAACTTTCACATCGCATCCGTTCTTCCGCATTATGCCTAAAATGTATGCGGGCGATGTTACGAGGACTCGCGTGAATCCGAAAGAACAAGGCGGCTTCTGCCGATTCGGAAAAGTTGTAAACTCGCGGCAAACCTTTCGCGAATCGCAAGAAGTCGGGCGATGCCCGAGAAAGCTGGCCGCGAACTCGTCGCAAAATCTGATCCAGCGAGAATTCCCGACGAGTCGAGCGCTTTTGTTGGCTTTCTTTCGTACACACAAAGGAAAAGTATTTTACGAGTGAAAGAGAAGGAGGGAGGGATATGCCCCTCATGCGCGCGAGAAGTCGGTCGTCGTAACCGAATCGTTACATTTTTAGGAGGCTCTCAGCACCGCGGCCGTGATCAGCGACGCGATTTACGACCGCGAAAACGATGAAAAACGTACGGCCAGATTCTGAGAGAGTGGTCGAGCAAACACTTATAGTCGGCTGAGAGAAGAGACTCACCCATATTTTCCATTGTCTTACGTTGTCCTGGTACGCGGTTCACGTTCTCGTCGAGAGTCGTCATCGGGGCCTTCTCGGCTGAAAGCAGAGTTTTGAACGATACGTTTAATTTAATCGTTTTGCTCATTGTCGCGCTTGCGCTTCGCGCGTTGTTGTAAAAAAAAAAAAGAAACAAAAAGAACAAAGCCAGTTCCAGGTCCGACTTGTAAATCTAAAGAAATTGCCGTATCTATCTTAGAAATATATTGTCACAAACGTCTTTCGAAATTTCCGCGAGAAACTCGCCATAATTAACAAAAGATTTAAGACTGTCGCGCATGCTCAATCCACGAGAATACCTTTGCTTTCGCTGGATAACCGTCTGCTTACTTAAAAGTGCAATTGTTTTCAGAACAAGTTCTTATTATTTTGCGAATGATTTTGAGAACAAAGTGTCAAGAGAAGGAGGTCGGACGGGGACATTTTCGATTTTTTTTGCACAATTTCCCGTGGATCAAGCAGGTCGTTCATCAGGCGGTTAGACGATCGCGTTTTTGGAAACGCTCGGAAGCACTTGGCAACTAACTCGATTTGCTCTGCACTTCCCCAAAGGCATCGCGTTGCGCGGCATTTCCGTGATTGGAATTGTGCGTATTTGTGGCATGGACGGCCTGCGTCCTCATTCGCGGCGGCCTGGCCGGTTCCTTTGGTCTCTCCGACCTCTCCGACCTTGACTTAGAAAGGTCGTCCAGCCGTTTTCTCCTCGGCTTTACGATATTCCTGTCGGCCATGTTTCCGGCCTGTCACATCCGTCACAATATCGGACGACGCACGATTTGGTAAAATAGAGACCCACCGCGCGACGCGACGTTACACGCAACGAGCAGCGAAGTGTATATATCGGAAACACCCGGCCGAGCGTCGCGACGAGATGCACCGTGCACACGCGGTCAGGTACTAAGTCGCGGGGAGAGCCGGACTAGAAATATCCCGGTTGGTAGTCGGCACTCTTGGGTCGTGTGTGACGGCAAACTTCACGAGTTGGCAGCATCCCACGAGCGGCGAACACCGACAGAAACCGGCTGACGGCCGCGGAAACGTCGCGTTCGTAGTGGGGCATCGCACATGGGCGCCGACAGGATTTTCTCTACAACGAGGTACACGCTGGATGTTAATATTTTTTTTTTTTTTTACAACGGCGAGAGGACACGATTAACGTGTCAGCTCGGAAGGCAGTTCGGACGGCAAACTGGCGTCACGCTATCTTAAAAAGATAAAAAAAACTCGATATACTTCACGTCGCTCTTCCATTGTCGTTGATTCGTTATCGCCTTAAATCATGTCTACTCTCGTTTTTAATCATTGATCATCGTATGAAATTCTGCGAAAATGAACGAAATTATATTCTGATCTCAAAAGCTCTTTACTAGATGCAAGTGCACTCCGTTGCAGTTCCCTGACGGCGCCCATGGGAACGTACATTCGCTCTGATTTTATGTTGGAAACGAGAATAGAAGCCGGCGAGAAAAATTACGCTAGGGACGACGCGATGATGGCGTCATCAGCGTTCTCGCATTAAGATGTTGCTTTACGCGCCGTCGAGTTCAGCTTCGCTCAATGCATTGCGAGTGATTTAATGGCGATTGGTCGGAGAGAACGAGTGTGATTAACGGAAACGAGAGTGAAACTACTACGAGCATAAATTGCATTCATAAATGGCGGCACTCTATGATGCTGTTCGTTACTGCTGATTAGGTTTGGGAAAAAAATGCGACAGTGCAATCCTTTGAACCGCTTAGTGCGTGTGTGATTATACGCACTAAGATCAACGTGAGAGAAAATATCAACGAAAGAAGTGTGTATGTCATGTTTTAAAGAGAATAATATATTTTCTGTTTTATATAAATTAGGCATTTATAATGTGTTCGTTAAAATAATGTCACCACGAGATGAAACATAAGAAGCTTTCTACGCAATCCGCTTAATGGAAACAAGGACGATAATAAATTCTCTGTATGAAAGACAGTATAAGAAATAATTAATAAAAAAATTCTGTACTAACGTGAGCATCCAGCAAAGGCAAAGTTTAACGGCTGCTGCACGTGCGGCATAAAAACTTAATCGCACTGCCGGCAGCGATAAGTACGATAATACCAATATCGCTAAAAAGCGGCTACCTGCTGCAGCAGGATGATATTGTCATTAACATATCCCGATAGGAAATATTTATTTATTATCGTAATGTTCTACTACAGCGTACGTTTACGTAGATGTCTCTGTCGATGTCGAATTTGGATATGAAGAAGGGTAATTTATGATCAATAAAATTTTTTTAAATACGCTAATGACTAAGTATAACTTATGGCGTCTCAATTAATCTGTCGTTCGCGTCATATGGATGTAAAAGTATTTGGCAAGTTTCCACTGTGCGCAAAACGACCCACACGATACGTCGTTCTTGATTGCAGAGTTTTACGAAAAGAAGCGATATGTGAGCGAGCTGCTTTGCAAAAATAACCATCGTAGTTTATTAAGAATCTTATTATTTTAAGAGATGATAGATTCCTGAATCAACTTGAAGTAGTACTTTTGCGAAAAAATCAATCGAAATTAAAGTAATAAAGAATATATAGAGAAAAATCGCGCGAAGAAATAAGTCAGTTGGTGTTTTATTTGGAAAATTTGTTCTTAATCAGATACAATGTAAAAATAGGACGTGTGTGCATCGTTGATGGCAGGTTAGTTAATATTTATTTCCGCGTTACACACACGAACCTTGGACGCTCTTGACCTTTGGATCGTTCGGTACGTCGCTTTTTGCACGGTGCGACGTAAGTATCGCGGTCAGTTTCTTTGTGCAAACTATACGAGGAATAGTGACTGTGTTTAATTTAGCACCGGCTGACATGAATAATTTTCGTGCGTTAGCATCCGCGAACGCCAGCTGGGAAGAGGACATTGGCGCCAAACATCGACGTTGTGTACTCGTGATTGATTTGAGACGAGATACTGCAAAGAGTTCCGTGAACAGCGAAATGATCGAATGTGTAAAATCTGTTTCCTCGATCAAGGGATCTCTCGCAGATATTATCGAATTATACTACCATTAGAAAAAACGACGAAGTTTTGCTGACATGAAATTATCATTTCTCTGGAACGTGTGAAACAAATATATGAATCTACTTGCGGCTCTTCAGAGTAATCCCGAGCAATGCCTGTTTCTACAGAACATCTTTGGATATGATATTAAATCATGATCGGCATCCGGAGAGAGAGATAAAACACATGGATTCACAAACAAATCCATTGAAAGAATTAAGCCCTATCCGGCAATAAAGCCGCATTCACTTGTCGGAGAGTATCACAGCGTTAGCCCGACGCGTCGCTCCAACTTTGTGTAGCCGCCGTCGACCCGCATTGCCGATTTACGAGACGGCATCGTCGAACAAACATAATCAAAGTCAGCGGCTACACCAATGTGTGGGGGGATTTTAGATCGGTACGGTTTGCACGGGCGGTAAAGCGCGCGCGAGTTAACGATCGCGGCCGCGCGCATAGCGGAGGATTACGACGTGCTTTCGTAAGATATTTATTTTAAGAAAATATACCCTCCTCGCCCTTCTCACTCCCGGGCTACGCGCAGGTTCGCCACGAGCGTCTACACGCCGGAGGCAAATGTTTTACGACAAAACGAGGTTTATTGCGAGTAGTAGGAAAAGCCGAACCCGCGAGATCGCGACGGGAACGGGGGTCGAGCCGGTAACGAAAGAGAGGAAGAAGATCGCCCCGTATAAACGTCGAGTGAGTTAGGATTATTGTGCCTCCTTCGGGCACCTCGGGCTATCGTTAATCTCGCCCGCGGCGCTATCTGGCACGAGGTTTATTTATATTTCCATCCGTATATGCCGGGCATAACCGCGATTCCCCAAGTTTATGCAGCGCCGTACGCAAGTTCGGTTATGAGCTTCGCAACGCTCGCGGATGGGGCTCTTCCGCGTCTCTACACGCGCGATTTTCCATCTGCCAGCCGGCCGGGGTTCTTAAATCTTCATGGCGGCGTTACACTGAGTGATATATAAGATACGAGACGAATGATGAACGTTTCGATACGAAACATCATGCGTCGTGTGTAAACTCATGTTGCAGACACTGATCTCCGAACGATCGACAACTTCGCGAGTGACTGAAAACCACTACGCTCGTTCGTTCTGCGTGGGCTTTCCCATCGGAAGATAATTGTATAAAATAGAAGATCTGAAGATAACTTGTATAAAAAGTGAATCATCCTTTCAAGTTTTTTGAATTATTTTATGAGAAAATAAAATTGATGATATCGATCGAACGCGATACGTCAGATTTAATTATAGAAGGTACATCTATAACGGTGTGTGCTGTAACGCACCCCGCGACATGTTTTATTGCAATTTCCAGTCAATTGAATCGCATTGTGCACACTGTGTTGCTTATAGACACCGGTGTACCCCTGAACTTCCCCTTAGACACACAGGCCTTCACGGTCTTTACGGAGTTACCGGGATAAGTTGGCGCGCGCGGTAAAAAAGGAAGTATACGTTCAGTCGTCGTGTGCAATTGCTCTTACGTCCGTTTTTACTGCGGCTAATTCGATCGCGCCGTTGCGCGGATTACGAGAACACAGCAGAAGCGCAGCCGTCTGAAAAACGCTGTCGCGATTGCGTTTTAGAGCCGAGATTGCCGAGTTGGTTATGCCTACGAAACGCACGAGGCGCGCTCTTTTATTTTACGACGTGGACGGACGTTGCGTCGCCGTTCGGAACTTGGAATACAAAAACGTTATCGCGCGCGCACGGCTAGCATAAAAATTCTTTATAGAGCGGGCGTACGTTCAACCCCCGTTATAGATCCTTAAACGTTGACCTGCGCCCGCGCGGAAGCTGCCACTCTTGCGAAAAGCGCGGAATCCGCTGTTATTTTCACCATATATCGCCGGATCTCGATTAATGGCGCACAACCGATTGGCTTCCGATTCATCTGACTGAATAATGCAAGTCTAATTAGCGAAGTGCACGAACGCGAGTGCGCTCGATGAATCCAATCGAGCGGAGACATGTAGTTTACATGCTCTAAGCGCACGCGCGCGTGTATGTGTACGTACGTGCGTGCACGAGAGTATCGACTCGACGGTAACGAGCATTCGCATCGGCTCGACTCCAAGTTCTCGTTAACGATTGACATTCTTCGTATAAGCTTGTCCCGGGTGTCGGCTTGAATCACGACACCTCGAGTGAGGTGTACGCAAATCTAGCCGACTTATCGCGCCGTTTTCGGCTTCTTTCGTTATATCAGTTTCGACGGAACGTCGTATCATCTCGTTTTTAATCAGCACACGTCACGCGCACGAGGTTCGCAGGAGAGAAGATTGTACGCGATAATCAAGAGTGCGGAAGCGTAATCTAGCTAGCGATGCATTATAATAGACTAACACCCGAAGAATAATAATGCCTAAGCGGCGCTACGGGGAAACTTTGGCGAAGATAAAGAACAGACATAGATCCGCGAAGAGAATAGCTACGACCGAGTCTATAAGAGCCGCAGATGTAGAGTCGAGGCGCGGGCATGACGCGCTGCAAACTTTTTCAATCGTTCAAGCTCGACCCACGACTCTAAAGCTGCGTGTCGTTACGTTCCTAGAGAGAAAGGAGTGTATGTGTGTGTGTGTGTGTGTGTGT
>NW_022639608.1:748080-777793 GCF_010583005.1 Odontomachus brunneus | reverse complement strand
GAGAGAGAGAGAGAGAGAGAGAGAGAGAGAGAGAGAGAGAGAGAGAGAAAAGAAAGAAACCATCGACTTTGTCGTCGCGAAAAAGAAGGAAAAGATAGCACTCCCTCGCACTTTGTAAGTGGACGGCGAAATACCGCGGGAATCAGCTTCAATTAACTCGCTCGTCTCCGGGCTGCGGCGCACGTAGCCGGTGTACGGACTTCCGCCTAATTTATCGCAAGCGGCTCAGAAATTTATTGTGAGGCGTTGTGTTTCCGTCCGGCGACGGAGCATCGTAAACTATCGGGAAAGCGGGCCGGCCCTGCTCGTTTCCATCGGACGTGCATACACGACGGCGTGCGCGGCAAAGCTATCGATGCTATTCAATAAAACACGCGCCACGTCGAGCTGAATAGGCGCGCCAATATGCGACTCTCATTTCCAATCCCGGAACAGCTAGGTATGCGTGTTTGAGGGTACACGTGCGTGTGCGCGCAGAGCAATGTGTACGCGCGCAATGCGTTACGTTGCATCGCTTTGAACGTGCCGACGCTCTCGCTCTCTTCCCATTCGGCATTGTCGCGCGGATTTCATTTAATGCGGAATAATATTACGACTTCCTGCTGCGCGAGGCGTCGCCGTGACGACGCCGCGATAGAGTGAGAGGATGCTGGATCTCTCTTTCTCTCTATATCGACACGAAAAATGCACGTGCGCACGTGTGTACGCCGATTCTCCGACGAGAAACTGATACATATCGGACGCGTATGCTTTCTCTCTCTCTCGTCGGATTAAAGCGACATGCCGATTCTAAAAAGAGAAGAGTTTCACACACACACACATACACACACACACACGCATGCACGCACGAACGCGTGCGCATACACACAGAGAGAGAGAGAGAGAGAGAGAGAGAGAGAGAGAGAGAGAGAGAGAGAACTTAAAAAGAGTAAAGCAATCTTGTTATAACGTACGAGCCCACATCCTCGCGTTTTCCAACGGGTCCTCTTTCCCTCTCTCGTGCACGCGCGTGTTGTCGCTCTTTGATATTTTTAATTCTAAAAATGAAATCAGCCGACGCGCCAGCGAGATGCGCTGGAACCTGATTATCTGCCTCGAGCTCTTCCTCCCGCTTTCTTTGCTTTTGTTGTTTTTTTATTAGTCCGATAATATATTGTTGCTGGAGTAACAGAACGACACATCTCTTTCGGAATGCAATATCTCTCTTTTCTTTCGCTAATAGTCAGACGAGAAGGAGAGAATCAAAAGCGTCGACCGAAGAGCGGAATTATGTAAGCGGCAGCGGTCTGATTTTATAAGTAGTGCTGTTGAATAAATGGGTGACGTAACAGAATTCTATTGATTTTACGACACCGTCAGAGTTCCAGTCTCATCTCGCGCATTTTTCCTCACGCTTACGCAATTAGATTACACGCCATTGCAGATTAATGCCGATCACACTGGATAATTCTTCCGCATTTTAAAAAATTCGTCGAACGGAAAGAAATGGAAGCTATTGATCAAGGTAAATTTTTAGAAGGTGCAAATTGCAAATGACACACTTTGTTTAATTAACGTTAAATTGCACACTTTGTTTAATTAACGTACAAAAGCTCGCATAATTTTAATCGTGATACGCATATTACTCTTGTAATTATCTGCACATATCACAAAAAATTTTGTTTCATTTTCTCTCGAAATTCATGGCGCGTATGTGTTCGCAATGTAGAGTACAATGAGTCGGAAGCGAATGAACTAATGTAATATGTTTTAACATTCATTTGTCGAATTTCTTATTTTGTTTGCCCTATATTGTGCTCGTCATACTCGAGTCTTCAAACGATGTGTTCATTTACCAGATAAGAAAATTACGATTATTAAATAAACTTTTTGAAACTATATTTACATTCGTTCCTCGCGTAAGAAAAATTCCTTATATAACATAATTGATTTGTGCCATCAGCGTCATGCATGTTTTGACGTTTTAAATTGTGTATGTGTCACGTCATTCAGAATACTTAATTAAACTCTAATGATTTCTTTCTATATATGTAATGAAGTACACACATTATTACATAAGACACATTCAGATCTAATAATTTAATAGATCTAACAATTCAATCCATGACAGGACTATTCTAACATACAATTGGTTGTAGTTATGTAAGAATGATCCAAGAATGACCCATGACATGAGATGAAAAATGTTTAAAAAAAAATGAAGATAAATATTTGATTTAGAAAATATAGATAATAGTGATGTTTTCCGCAAGTGTTCAAGAAGTCAAGCATAGCTAATTTTTTTCTCTTTAAATGTATTTTGTTGACAAGCTTAGTCTTAAAAAAAATGGGTAAAAGAGATGCAACTAGTAGAGAATAAGAATTGATTTTTAATTAATTTTAGGGTCCCATAAAGTTTAAATGTTTTTGTTTTATGTAAGAAGACGGACTAAGGATTCATTGCTAAGAAAAAGAAAAAATAGAAACTTGAAAATCACAATTCTGAGTTGGATCATTTTTGCATAACTATGGACAGTTGAGCAAACCAGCCAACGAATTAAAAGCAAACTTGCGTACATGAGAAATCTTTACTTCCCGAGGGACGATCACAAATACGATTTTAGTTACACTATTATGCGCAATCAGAGAACACTGTTATGTCTAGATACGTTACCCCATCTACACCAAACGACATCCCGAATCGACCTGACGAAAACTCGTCGAACGAGTGTATCGTTCGGAGACGTCTGACGACAAGCGTGACGACGGGCGAGCGTCGCGCACGGTTCAACATAACGTTCGACGGGCAATTGTTAACCTTGCTGACTAATGTGAACGCAAGGCCGGCCGAATGTTGCGTACAACACAGCGCTGACTCAAAGTTTTCTTGTTTCCGCGCGGCGGCGGCTACGGAGCTTCTAACCTTCACCACGAGACGGCGCCACTTACAAGCACCGCGGTGCTCGGAGAGCTACGTCATTCTCCTTTGACAGGCTCTCTCGCACTTACTTATTTCGAACGATTGCGGCTGATGTGCGTAAGTGCGATATTTATAGCACGCCGTTCTTCGATCCGATGACCTATCCCTGACGACGCGATGTTGTGTCGCGTTCCTGTTACGCGTCTTATTACGCGTGCACGTTGTAACCTCCACGAGCCACTCGTCGTCGCTCGATATTCTCGTCATGCCACACGACACGCCGACCCGACCGACGCGAAACGTGTTAATAGAGGCGCGGACGCACGGCCGGACGTGTGTCTCGCTCTTCGCACAAATGTTCGCGACGTCTGTCTTTGTCGCGCACCTTCCCTCTCTTCGACGTCCGTCTCCCTTTCTCCTCTCGTGTACACTTTCGGCACGATGAATCGCGTAAAACGCCACGCGCGATTACGTCGATTCACGACGGGTTAACCGCGAGGGAATTCCAGACGGAATTCTCGCGGGTCGAGTCGAGGCGAATCAGAGTACGCCGACCGACAGAGTGTCAACCTGCGACGCACGGGCTGTACACGAGCACGACACGACACGACACACACGGCACGGTTGCACACGCACAGCTGGTTCACGCCCGGGACGCGGTGAATCGAGGTCGTATGCGATTCCCACGACAGCGAGCGAGCGCCCGACGTCACGCGGCTTCACGTCGCTCTCTCGTGACGACGAAACGCCGAAAAATCAGATGGGATACTCACCCACATACGAGCTGCCGTGGTCGCCGCACTGTTTACGTTGTCTGGCGTCCGCCATATTGCGATGCGTGTGACGTCACTTCCGCGGCTGCGCGCAGCAGCAGTCAGTCCAGCGCCGCTCGCGAGAGCAGTTTCGAAACGAACTTCGCTCGTCCGCTCGCACGGCCGTTGGCTCTTCCTCGCGCGCGTGAGTCTCGCGATTTGCGTGGCACAGCGCGTATGATCGGCTGTACACTCGGTGTTATCAATCGACTACTCGTGGGTCACGGGAAGCACGGTGTGTCGACGACGCCGGTAAGCTCTCTCAACGAGATACTATGTTGCTTTGGTCGAACCAGTGGTGCTCCGAAGTGATCTCGCCGAGCAGGTTTCGGTAACAAAGAGACAGCTATTCGAATTGCGTGAGCATCGATAGCCAAATAAATTCGTAATCACGGTCGAATAGCCGAATCTCGAGATTATATTTGTGCATAGGCCGAGCGACAAGACGACAAATTTCTCGCACGATATTGTCTCGTAGTATACTGGTGATTGACCACCGGCGGACACGATCAGCATCTGCATCGTGATTAGTGTCTCGTTACTGGGTCTTTTTTGACGAATCGCGCAACGACAAGTACGATCGTGTCGTTTCCATTTCGATATATTTATTGCATTCCAGCGCGCGCAGCGAATGTCCGCCATGTTGGATTATATTGAGATATTGAGATATTTGAATTCGCGGCGCGGACGAATCTGATTTGTCCACGGTCGCGCACCCAACATGCCATTGGCGCGAGCTCGGTGAATAATACGCGCATTCGCTCGGGAGAAACCGCGAATTCTTTTGGCGTATTCGTGCCGCGATATCGCAGCGGTGGTCGGTATCGTTCGTGAATTTCGAAGGCGCGCGCCGCCCGATTCGCGGTTTCGGCGGCAAGCGGAGCGGGCACTACTTTCGCCGGCGGACGACGATTCGACGCGGCGGTGGCGCGGTCGCGGATCCCCATGGTGGAACGTGTGGATGCTGTGCGCGGTGGTTCGTTTCGTGTACGCGCGAACACGCACGATACGCGGCAGTGAGCTGTGAGCCAAAACGTACGCGCGCCCGAGCAACGTCGTCGTCGTTGCTGTCCGCGAGTGATAATCGTTCGTTCGTTCGTTTGTTCCGTAGTAATGATGCGTCTCGACAACGACTCGTGCACGCACGCCGACGATCGCGACGCGCGAGCCAGTCCGTTGGAACGGTCGATCGGGACGGATTAGTAAACAAATCTCGGGAGGTTGAAGGAAACGGCGTGCCGTGCGGCGGCACAAAAGAACAAACATCGTTGGCGCGAGAGGAACAACAACAATCAGGTACGACGCGTACTCCCGTGTGTGTGTATCCGTAGTGTACATTCAAACAATCTCGGGACAGTAACAGAAGGCGACACATCGATCGCGGCAGTGCTCGTTCGTACGTTCGTTTATTCGCTCGCTCGCTCGCTCGCTTCCTCGTTTACGCTCGCGTCAAGTGTCGTCGTGGTTAAGGTCGAACTTGGAGTGCGCTCGCGGAGAGCGTGTTCGGACTCTCGTCGTGACGTCGGGGATGCAATCTACGCGAGTAAGCGTGTACATGTGCATATGCCAAGTGACGTGCGTCGCGCTGTGTGCCAGCAGCAGTCGAGAACCACGCTACGTCGCGTACATGTCGACTCGTCTAACTTTCCGCTCGACTCCGTTTTGACAGCCGTGTCGGCGATTTCGTCCGCGCGTTATAGTTCGCGTTAACTCATTGGTTCGTTCGCCCGGCAACTCGCTCGCTCGCTCGCACGTGATTCGAACCGAGCGGCGCGTGACACGAGCGTGAAACTTTGGCGCGGTGTTGGCCCTTCAAATCGCCTGAGGCGCCCCCCCAGTTAATCGCGCGCGTGCAACAGTGCCCCGCGCGCCCCTCATTTTAAATCCTACCGACTGGCGACGTTTAAAGGGTTGACGTTCGGCACACTCGCTCGCGCTTCGATGTCGTCATTGTCGTCGTCGCCATCGTTTTACGAGCGTTCTTGCGGCGCCGCGACTAGTCACGCGCGCGTGATCGTAAACTCCCCGCGTGGAGATTCACGGCGCGACGCTTGACCGTGTTTTGGCAGCGATCACCGACCAGCCCCTGTTTCCCCGTCGACCCTGCAGAGTCAGCAGCCAGCCGCAGCCTCGAGGACGAAAAATTATGTAACGCCCATCGGAGCGACCGCTGAACCCGCCCGGCCGGCTCGGAATGCGGGATTCCTTCTTCGCAGTTTTTGGCGAGACGTGTTCGGCTTGGTGAGTGCGCCTTTGTTTTCCACTTGGCCGCCGTACGGTCCTATCGTGGATCGTGCTCTCTCGCTCGGGAACTACACATTATTCGAAATTAATCCTTAGATGCCAAACATGTGCTCGTTTCTCAGAGAAATCTTGATGGCAGTATTTTGCATGACGAGTGTTAATTCTTATTATATCGGAATGACGTTTCGAACGCGACGATAACGAAGGACTCAATTGATGCAGAATTGAGAGTAAAACAAAGATAAATCGAACAAAGAAAAATTTAAATGACTCGCATGAGGCGTCCAAAAGTGAGGACGCAATTTCATCTTCTTCTGTTCTTTGAGTTATGTTTGGTACTAAGAATTAATTTCGCCGCAAAGTTAAATAGTATTTAAGTCAACAAATGGTCGAGGATGAAACCGGCGAGCGCATTTGTGCCGCGAGATCAAAAGTATTTTTGACGTTAAGAATTATTCTAAATATTTCTTTAAATCGGAATGGTTTATTCCACGTGTCCGTTTTATCCTAACGAGGACCCTTTGATCTCTCAAAACACGAGTTTCGCCACTAAATCTCTAAGCATTTCAAATATGAATTAACGCGCGCATATGTTGTACGCCACGTGAAAATTTATGTAAACAACCCGACGCACGAGTCCGCGAATATTTTATACGTTATGTAATCGCATAGTATAACGCGGTCGGCAAAATATTAGAATATTAAGATTCAATCGACGGCTCATTTTCTCGAGCAGCCGTCATAAAGCGACTTTTAACGACTTCGCATTTGTTGGCGTGATGCGCGCAGCTGTCGTTACTTTTGACTGGCGAAATTCCGATAAAACGAGCGAAATTTCGCGCGGATGCATCTTCGCGCGCACGTGGAATATAACGAGTTCCGGAACGAACGATATCGAATAATCGTCGCGTGTGACAGTCGACACCCTCTATTCTCGTCAAAGCTTTTCGCCTTGAGTGTTGAATAAAAAATCGAAATGTTAACGTTGACGTTAACTTTGATGTTGTATATCGTGTGTATTTCGCGGAATACACGATAAAAAGGGAGACGTGTATAGGCGAGAGTTACCGTGGTAATTCAACTTCAACCTTTTCTTCTTCTTCACAACTTCAATTACGGACACACTTTTTCCTCGTTCGCATTATGCAGGCCTATGTTTTACAAATTACTCGATCCTTATGCGATGCTATATCGCTTCGAGCATCATTTCCCGAGTCACTTGGGTCACGTAGTATTTGCCAGTAATTCTCAATCATAATTTGTAATAACAAGTTACGCGATCGTAATTCTCGTAACGGAAACGTCGCCTACGGACAGCATATTTTTCATGTGTGCATTACACTTTACACGTTCACGCTACTACGGTTTATTCAGATGATTTTCCACAGCTCACTTCATATGTGTTTTTTTTCTTCTTTTGTGATTTTGTTATAAAACAGACTTAGACATATGATATAGAAAAGAAACTTTTCGCCGTCACACATATGTGACGCTGATCTCCAGTGAAAGATCGTTGCGACATACATATGTGATGCTGGTAGCGAACGTGTTAATATAATTTTTATGACCGATATATTTCTTCTTGACAATTCTCGTGACTTTTTTCCACGTGGTACCCTTATACGTGACTCATAGTCACAACTGTAATTGCTAGTCTGCCGAAGAAACGCGGTAATTCATACGTCAAAAATACTTTTAATTGCACATTTCCATGCGCGCCTTACGTCATTTTCGTGGTAAATTGAGCCGAAGCTCGCCCGACACGTTTAACAACCTCCGTGACCACATTGCGCGACGTATTATTTTTTATCTTATCTGACGAGCGTACAAAAATTATTATTGAACAGAGCCACTTTACGTTCGTCCGCAAATAAGAGTCGGCAAAAAGAAGCCGCAGGCGGTCGCGAGGCTTGGTTAAAACGTCGCTTTTGTAATTACAATCGCGTTCGCGTCTCAGAGTTCGCGACGGGAGTGCATGCCAAATGTTGCGCCTAATAGATTCCCGTTGCCAAGGAGTGCAGCCAGCTGTGTATCAATTTATTAATCTGACCGGTGCTCTCCGAGAAATGGGGTCAGAGTCCGACTCGTATTTTTTCTGTAAGCGATGCTCGGCCGATCTTTCCGTCGTGGAATTTTCTACTCGTGTTAGAAACAAAAGTAAAAATATCACTCTTGACTTCGGCGTATGTGCTAATCGGTGGATCAAATCGATGCGCACCGAAATGATAAACAAATAAATTTTCCACGACTATTATACGGCAGGCAATTCGAGATACAATGCGAACCGATCTCCAGTAGTTGTGCAGAAAACCGCATGAGTTATTACGTCGGGCATTTTCGCCGCGCTATTTATAGCTTATAACTTACAGCTTATTTGTTTATATTTGTTCTATAAAATACGAGCAACGGCGAAAGCTCTATCGGCAGTCGACGTGCGATGCATAGTCGTAATGAAAAGCCGTGCGCCATTAGTCGCGTGTCGTTGCCGGAAATGGATGGCTGTGTGTTTTTTCCCCCTTCCTTCGCACACGAAAATCGTGTGATGTTGCCGCGGCCCGTCACGTGCACGCGCGTTTCTGATATCGCCGACCGACTGCATGTAAAATGCCGCCATTCTCGTTCTCCTGACGTGCATTTCGCACGGACGCTGTGGAAATCCGATTGAACGCGTGCCACGTGCGGTATATCATCTTTCTGTTACGTTCTTGCGCGTTGAAATTTTTTCTGCGTGTCCCTTTTAAAAGACGGATCTCTGGTTTTCTGCATCGTGGGAAAATCTACTTTGCCACGCAATTTCGGACCAAGTATGAAATCGATAACGCGGTTTAAAAGATCCAGCAAGCCAAGAACCTCGGCAAGATTAATGCACCTTGACCGAACTTCTCGTGTTATCCGCGACTTGGAACTGACAATCGTTGTTGTCCTGTTAAATGCAGCGTGAAATCATCACTCGTGTCATTTTAAACGCGCAGCGCATTCTCACAAGCGAAACGAAAAGCGTAATACGCGACTTCGTCCTTGGCCGTTCCCTCCCTCTCTCTTTCTCTGTCTCCATCCCCCCCTCCCCCCTCTCTCTCTGTCTCTGTTCTCTGCCGTCCGCCGATCTCGACCGAAAATACCAAACTTGCCAACTCGCGCGAACGAAAATCGTGGTATCGACGGCGTCCAAGCCGCTGGCGTGCAATTACTCGCGCGCTTAATTACTTCGCCAGGTTTTTCACGGCGCGACGGCGCGCGCTCACTCGCACTTTTTATTCGCGAAACTCGAAGAAAGAATTCTCCTCGCATCGCGCTTTTCTCCGCGCGCCTCGACCCTTTCACTTACGGACTCATCAATCTCTCCTCGGCTGCTTTTCCGACACGGCCGCGATCCCTCATTTCCAACCGTCTCTTGTTCCCTCTCTTCCGTGGCAGTTTCGCTCGCGTTACGTAAGCTCGCATTATCATATCTCACATACGTCGCGCCGTCGTATCTCACATTACCGCAGAATTCATTGACACTCGCGGTAAACACATTCATTTTTTATTATACTCGTGCATAGAGCGCACGCCAGTCTTTCATTCGTTTTAGAAACCATAAAATACCGTTTTAGGTGACTTTGTCGGTGTTTTATAACCCGTTTAACTTAACGGTGTAATTGAAAACACTGAACAAAGCATGCAAACACGCACATCATGCACATACTTTGTTAATCTGAATTAATTCTACGAGTCGGTAGTTTTGCGAAAGGAAAAGATAGACACACATCGACGTATTGCCTTCTTGTTTCTTTTCTTTTTTTGAATCGTTGGTATAGGTGTCACATTGACCCACTTGCATATGGCTTGGGATACTTTATAAATATTTTGCGGAATGAAGTGATTCGCAGAAACGCTGAGTTTCGATGAAATCTCATGTTTACCATATAGTACGTGCACGCAAATTCTGCTCGACGTTCTGCTATTACACCATGTGGTTTCCACCGAATGCACGTGCCGTGCACGTATATAAACGCACGGGTTAATAACGTTACTGACTTCATGAGCCGTCATAGTTAAATATTTTTGTCCGTCGACCGCTAATGGTGGACGTTAATGTCGGCGCGTGGTCGGTCGATATCATTTACGAGATTTCGCGAATTTCTTGCTCGCGTCATCGCTACAACTTGGATCTTGTAAAACTCGAATCACATCATATTTTAACTTTGTCGAAATATCGCGCCGTCGCAATTTATTAATACGCTATGCATGTTAACCACACGCATTTAGATCGCTACGAATATATCTCTTTCGTTTCATTGCCGCTCGTTACCTAACACTTGTTCACGTGCACGCGTAAAAATGGTCGCTCTAATAACGACGTGCACCTGTGTATCGTATTTTTGTGCGTATCGATCGAGCTGTTAACTCGCAATTAACGTCGCGCGCGTCCGTATCGTGGAATTTTCCGGCATTCCCCGAGAGACTTTAATTTTGCGGCGACTGTTGTGCTCCCTTCGTGCACGGTTAACTTACGACACGCACACATGTACGTATGTTCGGTTTAAAAATTTTTCTTGTTTTTATATTAAATTACACGCTTTCAAATATATCGTTAGGTTGGCTAAAGAGCATTCCTCGACGTCTCAGATCACTCTGTAAACAGCCGCCTGTTACACTTTTGGTGGAGTCAAAGCCATAAATCGCTTCCTCCGGTCGTATGTCCAACAAATGAACTATATGTATACATATATAACATACGCGATATATAATAGTGGCGAGATATAAATTTACAACATTGTGTGGTATGCGTGTGTGCGTCCTCGAAAAATTACATTAATATTGCATGTCGCCCGCTATTTTATCGGACGCTATATTTATCAGACCGTTGCTTGTTTCTTCCATGAGGTAATTGGGTGTCTATATCTCCGGAAAACTCCGTGTGGTCCATTCGCAAATCGATATATTTCATGCCCGTGACAGGTGCCGGCTCGTCTGCGTAAATTTGTCATGTGTCCTCCAAAGCTCCAAAAATAAGTTCCCTCTCCATCGGCTGTCTCGGCGCATATTGTAACCCTTTGACTCGTGCCGCGTTTCTTTAATTAAAGCACTCTTATCAAATACAAGGAAGGATTAATTCCGGAGTCTTGCATTGAATCTTTAGGTCGTATTCTAGAAAATGACGTTAATATTATTATCTCTTTTAAAGCAGATATTCTTACGACTTTTCACGACTCTGAATTAAGTGCGATTTTTACGGTAAAGTAACTATATATACTGAAAAAAAATAAGTAAAAATTAACAAATATTTATTTTAGGTAGATACCATTAACACACATATTTACCTAAATTAAAATTTTTTCACTCAAATCGAGTAAACAATGATTTAATAATAATTAATTTAAATAAATATGTTAATGTATTCACCTAAGAAATATTTGTTAATTTTTAGATATTTTTTCTCAGTGTGTGTGTGTATATATATACATATATAATATGAAGGATATAAATAATTTTAATTAGACAAAGAAATTTAAAGAGACAAAGAATTTTAAAGAGACAAAGAAAGAGAGAAAGGGACGGTATTTTACAGTGGAATACTTTTTCTACGACCACTTTTCAGGTATTCGTAACAGTTATCGCACAGTACACTCGCTAGAGATAGCTTTACTATTAACATCTAATAAAAATTAACAACGTGAGATAACTGTTATCGCTATTTGTATTTCTTTTACACTCGTTAGCCACGCGGGAAAGAACGTTAGTTAGTATATCGTCCATCTTGTTCGGTTTACCTCCGCTCCGTAGATAAGGTCGACACGCGGTATCACTCTCGCGACAAAAATAATACAATTACGCTATTAGAATTTTAAATAGCGCGACGGTGCGCAACGGGCAATTTATCGTCAATACGGCGCGATGTGAAAAGAACTCGCGGCACGTTTTCTGCTTGGCAAACTCTCCAGCGGTGATATTAGGTCAACCATTTGTAAAATTTGCCGTCGGTCGGGGCCCCTCGTGTGCGCGCGAGTGGCAGTTTGCGTAGGCGATCCGAATAGAGGACCGTGACCGCGGGAGCCCTAACTATATTGCGTACGCAAACCCCGTGCGGAGAGAACGTTACAAGTATGATTGCGTACGGCGAGTTTGTATTTGCGCGAACCTGCACAAACGCACATGCGCAAACGCTCCGTAATTTCAGGTCAGTTATCGTTTTCCCTAGTTTCAATTTAATTACAATAGGAGCTGTCGTTACAAAACGGCATATCGTCGTTAACGTACGACAGTGCCGCGGTCTACCGCACCGTGTACGTAAGTACGCCCACACAAATACATACGCCCACGTATGTACACACACACACACACACACGCACGCACGCACACACACACACACACACACACACACGAGCTGGACGATTCGTAGAGCGCGGTTGACACCACGGTGTGGCGCACGAATTCAGATCACGCACGCGTCGTGCTTTTTTTTTATGTCATTAAAATTCATTCCAACCGATAATGATAGTAATGCGCGCAAATAACGTTACGCAACGTAATTACGGACGACATTTATACGCGCGGACGTGGCTCGTCATTTTTTAAATTGAAATCTATTTTAATTAATGATAATAATGAGTGCAAATAACATCGCGTAATATTAGCGTATTATTGGCAATGCGCATATCCACGTGCACACGATAACGGATAAAAACCAGATTATCTCGCTTGCTTTTCATCGTTAGCGCGGTGAACGTACGCTGTTTCACGCACCGCTACGCCGTGCTCCCGCGGCCGTGTAGCACAACGTTAAAATCAGTTATTATCGGTGAGTAAACGCGGCGGCAACATTTAACGCTTAATTATTTTACCGCGGTGCAACGTGGCGTGTCAATGCGAAAATGGCCGCCTTTTTCCCCCGTGTTTCCGTTCCGCGCCGGAATCTAAAACGCTACGACGGACGCGACGGGAAAGTTGGCCGCTAAATTTTCATTTCGAATAATTCCGTCAGCATCGAAATACGTCCTGCATTTCGCCGAACACGCGCTTTTATTTAGTCGATCTAAAAATGCCAGAGGTGAATTCGACACGGCACGTACTCTAGCGGGATATTATCGGTTTTTTGCGCGCGCGCTCTTTCTAATCTCGATTTTCTGCACTCTCGATCGTCGCAGAAATCATTTTAATCCGTGCAATCTACGATTGAGCTATATTCTGCGACGCACGCACACCCGCGCGTCTGTGGAATTAGTATCTTTCTCTCTCTCCTCTCTCTCTCTCTCTCTCTCTCTCTCTCTCTCTCTCTTATATACACATACACTCTCTTTTTTTCGGTTTAGCTCACAGCACGCAGACTCGAACGAATGAACGAACGCATATATGCATACCTCTACGCACACACGCACTTCAGGGTGACGTGTCACGCGGCAGATTCACGCTCCGCGGACGTGAAGTAATTGCAATTAAAATTTGTTTCGCGAAATTGTTTACTCGCGCTCTCTCCGCACTAGACGCGCGTGCGCAGCGAAAGCTTTTATCCCGCGCACGTTTCACCTTTACCGCAATTTCCCGGCGAATCGAAAGTTGCCATTAGGAGCTCGTTCCCTCTTTTTATTTCTCCCTCGACCGTAATTAACGATTCGCGACCAATAACAACCGTCGAATGATGTGCTATCGTGATCGCGTAGATCACCGTAGATTGAACTGTCGAGCATACGATTCATTGCTTTTGTTGTACTTTATTGTCGATTGCTATTCTTTGCCCACGCGATTTGACGCGTAATCACAACTCTGGTGTTCTCTTCTGGCAATTCGTTGTAAGAAAAGTGTGCCACTTGCTCGGAAAATTTTTCTAAACAATTAATGCTATCGCGGTCGATCATTCTTCTATTTACAATATCGCAATAATGTTAAGAGACATTTTGATTTTGAATAATTTATTAATAATAATTATAATAATTATAATTTATAATAATTTATTCTTTAATAATTCATACCATAAGCTAGTAGTTGAAAAAAGGACAGTTAATCGTAAGACCGAGCTTAATCAATGTTATAGATCGTAAATACTTTACCGAATTTGCTCGTTAGTCCGATTTGCAGCGGCCTCCGCGCGGTTTCTCTGAAAATCACATGATCAGCATTGGGTGTACACATTATTATTGAACTTAAACATCTGTGACGTGGACGAATCCGAACTGCGTACCGATTACCTGCAATATTTCCGGTACACCCGGCTGTTAATAATGCATCTATTATTAATGAACGAACTCGGGCGCGATGTTAACGGCCTGCAGACTCGGCAATACGTCACGGGACCCGATAATGCACCGCGTGGGACAGGTGACGTGTAATTGTAAACTCGATCAAAAAGGCCGCCGACTGCCAATGCGATCGGCCGCCGCATTTGCTGTTTGCGTCATATACGCGTCCCCTCTATATCCACCCCGTCATACCGTACGCGTCATACGCAGAGGTCATTCCACGAGTTTTCCAAATGTTTAATCATTAAAAAAGTTGTTGACAGAAAATCTGCCGCGTCTGGGTTTATATTTCGCCGAGTTCGACGTTTCAAAATATTACACGGAGTAGCGGCTAAAGTGCCAGCAACGGGTCAAAGTCGAATTTTTCGTAAATTAATTCCTTAAATTCTCCGTTGAGCTTGGAGGTAAGAAAATATTAAATAATCCAATAAACATTAATGAAAGAGTAAATTTTCTTTATAATTTCTTCATAAATTTTTTTTTATTACTGTCGGAAATTCTGATACGACTTGGAGATGCGGAAAAAAGGAGAAGAAAACAATAAAAATAGCAGTCGCGTAAACGATAACATTGTGTACATCAATAGAGATTTTTATTTAGAAAATAAATTTATTCAGAAAATAAATAGAAAATTTTTTATATAAAATAACTCTGTAAATAAAAGTGGAAAAAAAGTTATTGACGAATTCAAGATAAGTTGCTGCTCAAAGAGCATTGTTAAATGCACAAATCGATACTCGCGAGACCCGCACTAGATTCTAAAGCCAATATTCATAGTAGCAAATTATTTATGATGTTCGATTAAAAGCATAATTAATCCCAGATTACATATAAATATTTCTAGACAGACGTCCGAATTTTATCTATCAGCCAATCGATACGTCCGATAATACTTATCGTATGACACATGTAATATTAGTCTTATTATAAGTACGAAAGTGCGAAAAGTGCAAACAACACGAACATATGTGAAAAGGATTTAATTCTTAGTACATGTGCGGAGATCCATCGTGGACATGACTATGTGGACTTGGATGGTTAACATCATCCAAGGCTGACGAATATTTTATATTTTATATCTCAAATTAAATCATTCATTTGTTTTATATCTCAAATTAATTCATTTTTTTCTAACAATTATTGAATTAATTTGTCGAGATGGGTAAACAAAAACGACAGCGAGAAAAGCTACATAAGAAAAATCCCACCGTCCGTTAAGGATTTTGATGAAATCGAAGATATAAGGGAAGAAAGAAAGACAGCTTTACTGGATATTTACAATGAAGTAAGCGTATCAATTGTTTATATTCTATAATCGCGTCGCCTATTCTAATTTTTTTCTAACGACAACGTCCGAAAGCACGTTGTCGCGCATTCTTCGTCCCCGCCGCATTTCCCGATTCAAGATTTTATTTCCTGGCCGCTCTTTGTGGCATTCACGCCTTCGTAGGTACGACTTAATTGGATAAACACGTCGGTATTAATCATGCCTTAATATTAATTAAGATAATGTCGACGAGAGAGTCGGAGATTGAATATTTCAAAAGAATTCGCGAAAATATTCTCATTACATACAGCGGAAATTGTAACTCACCGACTCGTGACGTGTAATATAATATAACGCTCGAGCAGGGGAAAGTGCGCGCGAGAGAATACAAGTAATGAATAAGTAGTGCTGCGTTATCTCTCGCGTCAATCGTGTCGCTGAACGCGCGCGGCCGCGAACACACACGCGCGACCTTCGCAACGGTCGAGCCTACCCTTCGCTCGCTGCGCCGCGTGCTTACAGACGTTCATTACGCTTCGCGCCGGCAAGCGTCGCGTATATCACGGGGCCGCGTACATCGATAATTTATCGTTTTCCCCGCGTGATCAAAAATATCGTGTCGATCCTTATGACGTAACTCAGCACCGACTAAACCGCGTTATTTAATAATACGGGTGTCTCCGATCGAGTCGTATCTACGCGAGTGTCAGTGTTAAGTGCCACGGCGGAGCTACCAGGATGCCGAAACGAGAAGCCAGGACGGAGGACGCAGTATGCCGCCACGTGCACAGTGATACATCATACATTTCCAAGGTATGTCAAGCCATTTGTTACACGGGAGGCTTCTGTTCTTAACGCACGTTGTGTACGAACTTCCTGAGGATAAAGAAACAGCCGAGCCGAAGTTTAGGCCGGCATTCGTGGTCTGTCATCATTTGTTGAGTAATTATAGCTTGATAAATTGCAGATTATTCGTGTTTGTACTCTTAATATATTGTGTATATTATTTCATACACTCAAAAGACACATCGATCCAAACAGCCCAGTAACGGGTCATAAATATGAATCTGTAATTAACTACGTTTTCAATCAAAGATCCTGAATAATTCACGATCATGAAGACCGGCTTTAGAGTTTAACATAAATCTCGCAAATACTGATTTTCACGTGCAATAATGCTCCTTGGGCAATAAATAGGATCTTGTTCATATCTGCCAGCGTTTTCTTTTCATTTGTGTTTAGCCTTGTTATTTTACGGAATCCAAGTTTAAATCTCTGTTGGGAAACACATTATTGGGCGCACAATTGTTATCTTTGTCTTCACAGCTTCTTTATCGGCTCATTTAAGAGCACCAAATTTTATCGATATTTTCAACGACAAAAAAAGGATTATGTGAGAATAAGAATTTGTTACTGACTAAATTATATAATTAGTACATTTATTATATAATTATATAATTAATTACATATAATTATATAATATTAATTTAATTATATAATAATTTTTATATAATTGTAAATACATTGTAATAATTAAAAATGGGAATAAAAATTAAACGTGTGTAAGATATGTCTCGAAATAATCAAATATTAAATAATTCTTAGACAAATTCTTTAAATTTCGACATAAAAGACGCAACAAGTAAACACTTGTAGTATAATAGCCTATATTGTAGGATAATAGCCTGTATATTTCGAGATTCTTCATTGACTTTTCAAGTTCGACGGAATTTGCAGGGTTAATGTAGAATCAAAATTTCGACTCGGGGAGCGCGCCTCGCGTTTTCAAGTGTAAAGATGAACTTACTGAACTTAGTTCGCTGATACGAGAAATTCCAAATTTATCGCAACTTCGCGATTCTTCTCTTTTCATCAAAATGCAATATATAAAGAAACAGATTGATTATATTGTATTCGGCAAACAAAGTATATAGAAAGTACGTTCTCGAAACGTGTATAAAAACGTAATATTGTTGAGAAATGGATAAATATATATATATATTTATTACCATTCAGCTATATACATTAAATAGCCAAGAAGGGGACTTGGTTTACATTAAACAACTACCTCACACATTTCATACATCCTCCATTCATTCATTCTTTCCGTTCCTCCATACTTTCTATATCTATATCACATTAAATTCTCCTCTCTCTTTCTTCTTTCCTTTACCCTATTTCATTTTGTCCTTTTTCTTTTTCTTTTTCTCCTACTCTTTCTCTCTCTTTGATTTTACCCTCCCTGAGAAATGGATAAATATACTTTCATCTATTACCAGGTAGCTTTCTTTATAATAACATGACTGATAATCTTTGCGCTCGTACACGCCGCATGGATATTCACGTGTTAACGGTATTTAAATGATATTGAACCAGTTCTACGGCCGGTTGCTCTACGACGACTTATACGAAACGTTGCACTCGGTGCTCGATCACTTTCATGCGAACGGAGAATTTCTCAGGGATGTAATGCCGATGGCGTGTGGCTAATGAATCGCGATTAGACCGCGAATAATTTCGTTTTTATACACGTTGAATGAGGCTTTATCCGTTCACACGCACGAATGTCGTTTACGATGGTATATCGCGAAACATATCGCCCGCAACTTCACGTGACGCAGTAAAATCTCAACGAGAGTTACGCGTCGCGAGTTCCGATAAAAATCACATTTGCAGCGTGTTACGCGTTATTAAATTTTTATTACTGATTTTATTCTATTTGGCGATTGGAGTTCTGCGCAACAAATAATATCCCTCGTTGTGTTTTAAAATATAAACGCCCGGTTTCTGCAGATTTCGATTATTCTGCATCGTGTGGCCGAATTAATTCGGACAATCGAGACTCACTCCGATTTGTTTACATCGGGTAATTTACCGCTGCGCCCGGAAAATTTACGGGGCGAGGATTAAAAACAGCGGCGCGCATTAAAATATCTTTTTATCGAGCGACGAGTCCGCGCGTCCGGGCGAGGTGTCATAACCCGAAACGTAAAGAATGATACGGGCGGATGGCGGGACATGCAGCGGCAAGATTTATAAGGCTCTCACGGGCCGCCATAAAGCTTGAGAATTCTATTTATTTCGCGCATGCGAGAGACCAAATGTGGGACGGACGCGCGATGAGATAAATTTACGGTCCTTTTTAGGCATCAAATCTGGCGGGCCGGCGAAGTTTGGCCTGCAGCCAGAGGCTCCGGCCGCCGCGAAACTACACCAACACGCGAACGCGGCATTATGAGGATATTTAATTTGTGCTTCGCGCTGTTATATTTCACTCGGCGTAGATGGAATGGCCTGTTCTCTCGATTCCCCGTTTCTACGCGCCTACACGTGATTTACCGTGATCCCTATCGAGCCGGCTTCGAAATTCGCACTGATATATATTTTTTTTGCCTCTCTCTCTTTCACATGTACACATCACACGCGCACATATCTCGCGTTCTTTATTTTAAATTTCTACGGGCAACCCTTCTTTTTCATCTCAATTCTCTACTACACGCCGTAATATCCGTTTTTCATTCGGCTGCTGCGAGGATTAACATCATCTGTCATCAGGAATAAGAGCAAGAGAGTAGTCAACTTACGTTTGCTCGAAACTCGGAATATTTTTGTATACATTCCAGAAACTTGGCGCGTTTTGATAGATTACGAAGAAAAATGGGGTACTAAATTCTCGTCGATGTACGCGCAATTAAACGGAAGTGTACAACTCGTTGCCGGAACGAATGTTGTCCGAAATCGCTTTTCGGAGCTTTTCAGCGGCGCGGCAATAAGCTCTACCGGGAAAAGGGATGACATTGAAAATCCATGATGTTAAGAATTCCACTGCGAATGAATGTTTAACACGGCGAGCGCGGACGGTCGCGTTTGCCTCCACGATTATCCACGATAATAATTAACGACGCGTACGTATTTAAATAAATCGTCATTATTGTCATTGCACATGTTGCGATAATCAAGGGGCATCATTACCGGGGCGCACAATCCGGTTATAATAATAAAAGCACGCGTAATAACCAAGATAACAAAATAGGGCACATGGGTCGCTATATCGCGCGAGCTGGCCGAGGAGATGCTCTCGCGAGTGTGAAACTATCCTTTCGTATCTCACCAAATTTATTCGCGCAACTTTTCGATACAAACAGCGCGCACGCGGTAGTTAAAAATGCAATAACTAATTTCCTCGTTCCGTAACGACGGAGAAGTGTGCGTGAACGTCCGTTGAACCTCGGGGACCGGCACGTCAGTTAAGAGCTAATCGGCTCCATTTTTAATGATTTGCGCGACAGCACAAGCGCTGCCGATAGCCCGCTATTTACGTACATACGAATCGAAAACACGCGAAACGAATGGGCGGCTACGAGTGGATTGCATTCGGCGAGTCGCGGGTCGAATGTAAAGCGCGCGCCGTATTAAAATTTCACACCACCGACGTCGGGGGGACGACTACTAATTTCGTGTCGCGCGCGGGATTCATTAGTACCAGTAATTTCATTTCGTATACTGTAATCCGCGCGTGATTCACCCCTCGTGCTCGCTCGCGTACGTACGTATGCGTTATGCGCGCGCCATTATTCAGTTACGTAGCTTTGTAAAGATCTGCATTATTCCCACGGTGGAGAGAAAGAGAGAAAGAAAGAGAGAGATATGCCAGTCTGCGTTGCGAGCCGCCCCTCCCTAAATGCGCCTCTCCTCTTATTTTCTCTGCTCTTGTGCAAGATTATTATCCGCGCGCGCACGCATACACGTGTACGCTTAAATAGCTATTGTTGCGCCGCCGAAAGGTCGCGTTTGTCGATCGATCGAGACGTACGCTTTCATCTTGCGATAATGATGGACCGTGAGCCTGTTTATGCGCAATCCTTCATTACAACGTTGTTGCCTTTTCTTTGCTGACTATTTTATATTTCTCTCTCTCTCTCTTTTTTCTCTCTCACTCTCAATACGATATTATCTTCCTTTTTCATATCTCGTTGCCTCGTAACTAGCTTTGCGAAGCGTACGACACGTTTCGTATTGATAGGATCGGTCTTGGTCCTCTTTATTGAGGATTAATCGTCTTTCTGGGTCGCGGCAACTTTCTTCCGAGATTTTCTTTCTGGATTTACTAATATTTCGATCTTTATTCGTTAAGACAACGGATTGTTTCATGTTGTATTTGGAACGATATTTGCTACATATTATGTAGGTTGTCTGACATCACGACAAGACATCACGATGTATAGGTGGACCACATCAATCTGAGCAAAAGATATCTTAACATTTTTCAAACCACGTAAAATTTCAAGTAACTAATAAAAGAAGATTGGCACGCGAGTGTGAAGTTGTGAGAGGATAGCTCATAGCGCGAGCTCATCGTGGTTGTTTGAACAGTGGCAAGGTACTTTCTGCTCAGTGGTCAACTATTCTGGATATGGTTTACCCACATACGTGCATTGGAATGTTTTGTATTAGACATCCTGTAGATATAGCCATGAATAAGCAACGTTGCTTCTGAACGGCGACCGTGAAAGTATTGCAACGTAAAAGGAAGACGAGGATACCGAGACCGAGAGTGATTTAACGAGGATCGCGTGTGCATGAGTTACAAGGAAGAGGCAGAACGTGAAAGTCTTGAAAGTTTCGCACGTAACGGCTGTTCACGGTTTCGCCCTCTTTACTGTGCCAAGACGCACGTCGATTAGGTATGCTTCATCGATCGCGTTAATAAACCTGTTCGGGCGTCGCTTGTATTTATACAAACCGGTGTTACGAAAGCTCCCACAAGAAGCACGTAACTATTCAGACAATCACGTGACATCAATCAATCGATTGGTAGCTGAAATAAGTCTTCCGTTGCGTGTTTCATCGTAGCGATAACGTAGGAATAACTTGAATTGTCGGAAACAGAAATTTAATGAGAAATAACTTGGAGATTGCCGCAAATAAAAGTTTAATGGGAGTAATCTGGGGATTGTGCCGGAAGTAAAAATGAAAGAAACAGTATTCACAGATCGGAGTGCGAATTTTGCTTTATCAGCGAAGACACGCGAATCTCAAGACGTACGGTAATACGAGCAATTAAGCCATTGAAATGTACACAGAAAAAGAAGTTTGATTGGATTAACCAAATTTCTGTTGAAATATGAATCTACGCTGAAAAACGTTTGGTTGAATTAAACGATTCCAATTGAAGCTACCAGAATTCTGTTCAAGTTAACAAGACTTTGATAGCTTTAACCGGAATTTTTTGGTTTGTTCATACTTGACCAGAAATTCGGTTAATCCAACCAAACGTTTTTCAGTGTAGATTGATTTCTTTTTGCCGAATGTGATTCCATATAAAAAATGTCTATCGTGTTGTTGTCTTTACGTGAACAAACGCACGAGGGATGTCCTAGCGTTTCTTTTTCTACAAGCGTTGGCAGTGAAAGCGACGAACCTCGATTTCTGCGCCGACGTCGGCTTGAAAAAGCGACGCGGCGTCCCAGCGAAAGGCTTAGCGGGTCGCGGAAGGTACGATACCCGAAGCTTTCGTGTAATGACGTGGGTAATCTATGAGAGCAACATGGCCGTGTGAAAAAGTAGGACGTCGAACCGGTCGAAGTATCGATCACCGAAGAGCGATAATGACTCGATGGATTTGAAAGCGGAAGATGCCAGGCAACCTTTTCAAACGACTCTCATTTTCTCTGTCCCGACCCGTGATTACTCCCGCATCATTTGTCCTTGCTCTTTCTCTCTCACAATCTTTCTATCTCTTTTCCTCTCTCCCTCTTTTCTTCCGTACTTCTCTCTCTCTCTCTCTCTCTCTCTCTCTCTCTCTCTCTTTCTTTTTCTCTCTTTCTTTCCTGCCACGAAAGCAGCTTTGCTTTTAATCCTCGTCGTAACGTCAAGCCTTGTCGAGGCCTTTCGTTCTGCACATTAATGTTAATTGCGTTTTATAGGTATTACGTCTTGCGTGTTCCGTAACGTCATCATTTACATTAAAAAGTGTATGAGTAGAGAGAAGAGGAGTTAAATGGACATAATCGAGGAGGAGAGAGAGAGCATTAGTTTCTGTTCCTTTTGTACTTGCGATCAATTGATTGCGCAATCACGCGGACGTGAAGTCGTTATTGAACATTGTGAACATTGTGAAACAATGGATTAACCGGTAAATAATCAATTCGAGATTCTTCGAGTCGGGACGATTCTTCGAGTCGCGACGAAACGAGAATATCCGTGTCGATGACGAATAGGGGATCGGGATTCCGGTAAGAACAAGCACACGCGTTTATCGCCGTCTCGTCGGTGTACGGTTTAGATTCGAATTCGATACGTCATCGGGAAAGGAAGGACTTTAATAATCGAACGGCAGTGAAACAGGCCAACGACACCGGACAACGGGGACAACGTCGATCGCGGGAGAGACGCGGCGCGCCGGAAGACAGTCAGAAGAGCGAAAAAGTAAAGAGACTGCCGGCGTAAAAGTTTTACGAGGCGTCGCGGCGCCGCCTCGTTGCATCTGTTCGCGCTTTATTCGACTGTATACGCTATTCCGGGCTCGTCTGCGCTCCGAAGCTCACCCCGCGTGTAAATTAACTTCCAAATCGTAAAAGGAGTCGCGCAACAATGACGCCACCCTCGCCTCGCCGCGAGCCGCCATCCTTATCCGACTTCTGCTCCTTTTAATGACGCCACTCTTTTCTACGGAAGTATAATCTCTCGGGACCGATGTTTATGGGCCGCAGCAGTCTTTTTCGGACGTATAAAATGTACAGATAAAACCTCGTCGCCTAACGAATTTGCCGGAGATCGCTCGGTGGACGCGCGGTCATCCGTTGTATTGCGTAGTTACGGTGAAGTGGAGCGTTTTTCTTTCTTTGTTTGTTTTTTTTTCTTCTTTTTGTCAGTAGCGCTTTTACAGCCACTCGATCGAAAAGTCGGCCACATTTTGAGAATCGATTGCCCTTCGTTTCAAACGTGAGCGTTCTGTTTTCCCAACGTGGAAACGTGCAAACGCGCGTAGTTTTATAGTCATTCGCCATTATGTTCGATATATCGTCAGTTTTCGCGACGTCGGACTTGAGAATCGTTCCGTTTGGCAACCCATGAGAAATTATGAGGGTGAGTGCGTGCAATAAATAATATCCGGGCACACGCCCGAGATCTTTTACGCGAATGAAAGCGAGACGCGTTTCTCACTTCTTGCGTACGGCGAGTTCGGTGGCCTCGCGAGTTTCCGTACGATGCCAAACGAATCGGCGGACGGATATAAATTTCAGTTGCCTTCACGTGTGTTTTGTCTGCGGCCGCGGCACGGGGGACGCGCTAGAGCGATTGTTATTAATTCTGTCTCCCGGGTACCACTAATATTCATTTGGCCGGCGAATAGGGACGTACCAAGAGCCGCCGATACCACTCGAGTCCCCGGAAAACGGAGTATCTACATCGGGCGAATAACTCAATATCGACGTCGGCTGATCCCACAGGGACAAGACCCGCGACCGCTTCCGCACGTATTTCCTCTATTTTCTTTTTTTTCCCTCCATCTCGCTTGTTCGCACTTTCCGAATGTAGCGTCGAATATAGCGCGGATTTAAATTCTACCCGTCTATTTTAACCTTTTTCCGGTGCGACAATTTACCGATTGCAGTTGAAAATTGATCGGGTGACTTTTGTTACGCTTTCGAAAAGACCTTTGAACGATAACCATGCTCTCTCTCTCTCCCCCCCCTCTCTCTCTCTCTCTCTCTCTCCTTCTTTTATTTCATCTCCTGTATCTGAAGTCGAAGGCGAAAGTATTTGTACTTTTTTCCTCTCCCTTCGCTTTGCATCGCATAATTTTACGACGCGAATCCACTTGTTTCTTCAATTATATACTCGGAGAACTCGGAACTCGCTCGGAATCGCGAAATCGGCTTAAACATTCGCCAGCGTGGTCGTATCCATTGTCTTAATTAGGAGAATTGTCTCTTCCGTTCGTACGAAACAGTCGTAATTGATAATCGATATTTCCGGCATGCGCCCAAGTTTAATTTCCTGCCGAGGGATGTAGTTTGCTTTCACGCTGCGATCGCTCGGAACGCGATTCATGTCATCTTCGTAACTAACGAGAAGCGCCCGAGTATCTCCTGAGTGGCAAACACGAAATTGTTCCCGCCGCGAAACCTTACGTAATGTGGAATATGTTACCAGTCTCCGGGATAAGTTCCGTCAGGATGCCCTCGGTAAATAATTCCGCGCATCGGAAATCTCTACCGTGCCATCCGCGTCCGTATTTTTATCTTCGCATATTCTGTACCGTGCTCTCCAGAGATAATCTCTCTTGAATACGTACCTCGGAGCAAGCACGGCGATTTAAAACGACGCTAGGGAGGGAGGGAGAAATAGAAGGAAAGAGAGAGGGAGATAGGGGGAGTGAAACGGACGACGGCGAGCAGAAAGGAAGAACAGGTCGAGGACTCCGTCCGAATCATCCTGCTCGTATTTTTCTTCGTGAAATACGTTCCGCGGCGAAGGATTTACCTGATGCCATCCCTCCCGCAGCGACGTACATAAACCTCGAGAAATTAATCCCCCAGGATAAGACAGTATGACGGAGCGAGCGTGGAGGCAAGATGGAAGGGGCTCTTTCTTCCCTTTTTTTCTCTCTTCTTACGCGCGCGAAGCAACCTGATGTCTCGCTTGCTGAGCAACGATTAACCTAAAAAGTATACGACTCTCGCCCTTTACTTTACGCCCTCTTTTTACTCGCTCCTCCTTCTCTCTCTTCTTCTGTCTTTTTCGGTGCACGAGTTTTTATAATATATATCACGTTTTATTTATCGTCTCCGTTATCTATTTTTTCGAAGATATTCGCACTTTTTGATCGGGGATGCATTGTGTCTAGCGGTTCATAAATCAAACTTGCCCGCGAGGGAAATGTAATGAATGTAATAAAGAAAACGCGGAAAATAGTACATAGGAGACGGTGTTTGACGGGCATTTCGAATATAAGATGGAGTGTAAATAAGGCTGGTACACACCGTATCAAACAAGTTAACGGGGAAATAATGTCGTTTCGAGATTCGAGACGACAGTTGCGCGAGCAACTCACAAGACATATTAAACACTCTCGAGAGACTCCTCGCGTTTTATAAAGAGGAAACCGATATTAAAAAGTACCGCGTCCGAGCGAAGTTGTATACTCCTTAGACTGGCTGCCCTTTTATACATGTACACGGCGGAGTCTCTATTGTTTCGAGAAATTGTCATCCGTGCGCTTCCTTCCTTCCGTTACGACGGCGGGGAGGCAGTCTATATCAGCAACTCTATCTGACTCATCAGCTGCTGAAATCGTTTGTGCTCAGCTGCACGGTGTATCCACTATCACATCGCCACTCTCTCCTCCCGCTCCCGATAGATATATTTGCGGTCCACGCCATTTTTGATACGGCCTTCCTGCAGGACGCGACGACGGCGGCTACTGGTATTCGCGTATTTTTCGACCGACCAATAACATCCGGCTTTACCTCCTCCTCGCCGTCATTTCAAGGTACTTGGGAGTACGTTGTTACGGACAGGCGCGCGTTATTTCCGCGCTATGCTTACCGTACCCCCTTCCTTCCTACTCCTCCTACCTCCTCGATTCGCAATTCTCTTTCTCGCTTTCTCATATGTCGCGACGCGCCGGATTTGCGGAAGTTTTACTTACCTCGCGCGCGAGAGACGAGAGAACGTAAATACGCGACTATGTGTGTATACGCCGCGCGTGGGATTTGAAGTTCGCGTTTCTGGTGCAATCTGCGATAGGCCGCGCAAAGATTGCGGCCGAGAGCCGCAGAGCAGAGGAAGAAAGAGAACGGCGGAGGCAGAAACGACGTGAGTCGCGAAAATAGTCGGGTAAGCGAGAAAACGCGTCGTGGCTCACCCAGCCCCGTTTGTCTTGAATCGGTCGCTGGACAGTCTGATCACGTGTTTCATGCGCGAATAAAGATAAAGCAAATACTTCTCTTCACCCCTGGCTCGCGGCATCGTATTTGCATTCACGAAATCCCGTCTGTACGTGCACACGTGCGCGGTAACCTTCGGCGGACCCGAGAGATTTCCCGCGGAAGAACGTCCGTCCGTTTCTTCCCGTTAGTCGCAGTCGGCGATGGAAAAAGGGCCGAAGGATTCGTCGTTTCTCGCGAGGAATGCGAGCTGCACTCTTCAATTTTCGCGAGCCGCATGGATCTTTATCATGGACTCGGCGAGTCATCGTTTTTAACGCCATTTCGTATATAACGTTATTAGGTTCGTCTCGTGGAGAAATATTTCACTGACGTGTAAAATCCAAATTATGGCGATTACCCTAACTGACTCTGCGTAAATCTTTCTCTTCCTCCTCGTAACTGCGCGTCTCAAACAACCAGCTCGTCCTGTCCACATCAGGCCGCGTGCACGTGTGTGTTACACTCGTACGTGCACTTTCGGATTCCTTCTCCGAGCACGCACGTTTCTCTTTGTGCGTAAGGTCCCGTCCGCCGGCAGCAGTGCGAATCTAAAGGGAATAATGAATCCACGTAGCGTCGGTTCGTTCGTGCGCCCCACGAGGGTCTCTTGCTATTGGCCGCGGGACGGAGAAAAGGGAGTTCGGAGGAGAAGCCTTAAGCTTTTCCTCGGCAGCGCGAGGAAACTTCGATAATCCTCGTCGTTTACGCTCACGTAGGTGCACGGCTCGTAGGCGTCCTTGTCCCCTCTTTCTCTTCCGCCTCCACCCTCTCTTTCACCTCGTCGTCGTCGTAATTGGGGGACAGAGCAGGGCCAGGTCGATAACGGGGTACGGAGGTTAAAACGCATGATAAAATCGCCGTTATTTGCTGTGACGGCGCTTGCGATACGATCTTTTGTATCCCGCTGTGAAAAAGATCGCGGTTTAACTCTTCACTTGGCAAAGAATATATCGACGATCATAAATCCTTGGGGTCTCGATCATTTAGACAGATTTGTTTCCGCGTCACTCGGCTTTCTCGCGCGTGAATAATGCATGAATAAGTTTATTATACGCGGAAATGGCGGATAGTGTGTGTTTCATAAATATTTAAGGTGCTTACGTTGTACGTAAGCTAACGTTACTGCGATTTGCTATATCTACAGATTCCGCTGTGAGGATCTTTTACGTGAGAATGTACACGTTGACACTTGGTGAGTGATGGCTTTGCTGTGTATGTAGATTTTCAGGGGGCACGATACGCGGTAAGAATGGATCTCAATCGCGGGGGCGGAAAGTTGTGGAACTTTACGGAGAATTTGGCGACACTATAAGTGACGTTGTACTTGAATATTATCCCGCGTTACATTTTGTTTACCTATGCAAGAAGACTCAACAGATTGTACTTATCGCAACTGCAAATTATAAATTAACGTTACAGTCCTCGTGCAGCACAAAAATTTGCCGAATACAATTCGCGAGCACGCCGGAGCTTAGAAAATTTCTAAACTTAATAAGTACGCGAATACTCGGAACATTGGAGGCTACCGAAACGGGTATTGTATTAACGATGTGTCGTTGCTGTTATAAGCACACGTGCACACATGCACATACAAACTTTTAGAATTTCGCGTGGTGCGCAGAAATTCAAGAAAATCTCTTCTTGCCGCAAACGATTTTTTGGGGATTATGCGTCCGTTATATTTTTTCGCGAACCTGCATGCAAAATACAAGAGGGATTCGGGAAGTTTTACTTTCGCGGCGAGCCTTCTCTCTCTTCGCACACTAGGCTGTTGTATCGGAGGTGGACACGATATAGTGGGGCTTTAAAATTCACCCTGGCGACTTTAGCCACGTTCCGACGAAAGTTTTATAATCCCGGTTTTCTGCGACCACGTAGGTGAGCTCATGCCACCGGTCGGAGTATATAAGTCGAGAAAGAGGTTGCGCGACGGAGGTTAAGAGACGCGGCGCTGAAGTTGTCACACGAGAGAGAGCGAGAAAGGGGATAAGGTTGGGCAAGAAAAATAAGAACAGGACGATCACGAAGTCGTATTACAGGACACGGAAACGGACGGTGCAGCTGAACTTGTAATCAAGGAAAAAGGAGAGCGAGGGAAGGGGGAGAGTAAAGACCTTCTACTTTTGTAGTTCGGTGGTTGAGGACGAAAGAGAAATAAGGGATGGTACGATCTTGCAAAAATTTTTTATGTCTCTTCGTAAAGCACGATTCCTTATTCGATCTTCTTTACCAACAATCTCAAATATATTGATCTGCTCTCGTATCATGAATATTTATTCTCAGACTTTTCTGTATTAGCTTCTGCTCAAGTTTTTCGCTCTCCTCCTCCTCTTCTTTTCTTGCATCTTGTTGAGAAATTTGCACGCGAATACAAGAGTTGCTATTATAGATAGTCCTTCTTATCGTACAATCGACTCAATTCGGATACAATCGGAGATATTATTATATTTGACGGGAGAGTCGTTCCGATCGCAGAATTGTATGCAGTAGGCTGGCCACCGAGGGTCGAGTTACACCTGTAAATTACGCTCGACTAGGCACCAATCGCGTAAACTCGCCACGCAAGACAGCGGGAGAGCAACGGGCTGAGTGCTCTCGGTTGGCAGGAATCGCTGAATCGAACACAATTTCTCTGCGGGCGTTCAGGATGCCGGGTGAGCGCAGTAATCTGAGATCGCTTAAACGCTTTGCCGGCGCGCAGCACGATAATTGATTGCGCGGCCCCTGATTAGGGTTTCCGATCATTTGACACCCGCTCTGTCTGCAATTCGCGTCGGGGTGGTGGTCTGTCTCTCATCTACGCTCGTTCCGTCTAGCATTCGTCTTCTAGCGGAGGAACGTGGGGCGGAATGTTCAGGTATGCTCTGAGACCCGCGTTTGCCTTGCGAACTTCTTTCTCTCGTGTCGCGTGTCGTGGTAGATTAATTTATATGACATCACAGTCAAGTGAAGTATCTGACAAAGAATCAGAAGTATTCTCTTCAAATACTTTTGTAAGAAGTTTTATTGATTATTAGTTTCTTTGCGAATGCAAAATCGTCTTATCTGAAGCCATCAAATAGTCAATATTACCGATAGCCGAAGTATTGCGATAAACAGCGGGCGCCTGCAATTTCAGCAGATTCCCGCCATTGACCTCGACCAATATATATGTATATATATATATACTACTGTGTCCAAAAAGTAAGGTGACATTGCATTTATTTCGAAAATTCTTTATTTATTCTTGCAAATCAATTTCGTCCCCTTCAAAGTAATCCCCCCCTGATATAATACACTTATTCCAACGGATTTTCCAATCTTCGAAACAGTTGTAATAATCGATTTCAGGAATGGCC
>NW_022639608.1:737721-747771 GCF_010583005.1 Odontomachus brunneus | reverse complement strand
TATATATATATATATATATATATATATATATATATATATATACATACACATACGTATATATACGCGTCCTTCGACGTGAGCGTAATGGCCGGCGCGGAATGTATGCGTGCGCGAAAAGAAAGAAAGGAAGAGAGAGAGGGAGGAACCTTCGTAATCCGCACACGTCCGGAACTCGTAAGCGTTCGGAACAAGTCGTCCAATTTTTCGGTACGGTCAAGTTGGCGAGGACTCCAATTCCTCCTCGCTCCATCTCGCACCCTCATCGCCCGTTCCGATCCTGCACCTTTTCTCGTGCCCCCAAGGAGCCAGCGGCACCTTCGCCGAAGAAACGCGCGCGCGATCGTTACCCGGCCAGAAAGTTTCGCGGATCGATCCCGCGTGCCGGCTGAAACCGCTTTCTCTCTTTCCCTCTTTTTCTCTGTCCCTCTCTCTCTCTCTCTCTCTCTCTCTCTCTCTCGTCCGCTCCCAACCCCTCTGCCCATCCCCTTTATATTCCCTTTCGCCCGCAATCCCTCTCATTCTTCTTCCTCGCCGCGCTTTGTTAAGTCGTACGGCCCGACGTTCATCGCATAGCACGATACGGAGATGTACCCTTTCACCCTCTTACCGGGACCCTCTCGTTTCTTCGCTATCATTGGCTCCGCGTAATTTCCGTTTTCTCTCCCGGTTTCTTCGTTCCTCCTGCCCGGCCGCGTGCTTTGCTTCGTGTCTCGCCGCTTCTTCCGTAAACTTTCGGTCGATCGCGGCGTAACGTGCAGAGAATGAGATTTTAAACATCTTGACGTGAACTGGAGATACGAGCTCTTCGTTCTTTTATCATCTCGAGAGATGATCTTTTTAGTGCGCGCGACGGAGAGAGAATTTCGGAGGGGTTACTTCTCAAAACAATTCATCTATTTGAATAATGATCCACGATCTTTTTATTTTGGTATCGCGCGAACGGAAGAAATTTATCGCTCGCTTGTTCACCGTCGTGCGTGTTTACTCGAACAACATGACGCGCTGCACACGGTGACCTCGTTTGACGCGGGAAGAGTGAAGGAAACATGTTAAGTGCAGCGTCTTAAAATTATCCTATGCTAGCGCGGTGAAGACATGCGTTATGAGTTCGCGTTTAAAGTTACGAGGCTCTGTCGCACATTTCGCCGTCTTATTCAAAACTCTATCCTGTCGTTTCTCGTAGTGCCAGTATTGTCTCGCCTCCTCAATGTACACGCTCGTAGTTTCCATCAGGGATGACTTTCGACACATTGTTCGAAAGCAAAGCTCCGTGGTGTGCATTTTACGCGCCTAAAAGACGAGTAAATGATACATCCCAGGGAACGCGCGAAAAATACGACTCGCGTGCAAGTCGTACGTTAACTTAGCGCTAAATGTACCTCTCTCCTCATCTCAGTTATATTCAGATATGTGTTTACATGTTTGCTTGGTGGCGAATTCAGCGTCCCAAACGAACCTATTAAGCCTACATTCAGCGTAATAACGGGACGAGAAGCGTACAGTGGTATTAAATAGAGAATTTCATGAATATGGAATCACACAGCTCTTGGAAAACGAAAATATTCGCGGAGAAGTGGCCACTGCAACGTTGAATTATTCAAAATTATTGACAATTATTATTTGTCCGGGATTATTGGAATAGGCCGAAGTTTTCTAAAATGAATGAAATTCGCGAGTTTTCCCACGATGAGTAACGACATTATCATCTCCGCGTTCCGCGTAACGTTTTTAATGACCATTTAATATTTGTAGCAAGCAACAGCGCGGAAAATTCGATGGTATCGGGAGGTGCGAATATCCGCGCGGCTAAAACGGTACTAAACGGTGTTAATGGCCGGCGAAATTTTCGGTATTACCGTCCGATCGGTCTCGCACGATTCGCCGAAAATTCCCGTTGACATCGGAAAGAATAATTTGCGCTCGGGAGCGGTGCGCTATCATTAAATTTATCGACGATTTATTTTGATTTATTAACGCGCAGCTACCGTGTCGCACACATGAGATTTACACCTTTTTTGGCGGTAACATGAATTGCACTTTTTGAGCTTTTTATCATATAGATATGAATTTGAAGCGACTATTTTACTGAATTCTATTATCTTATTTATTTATGATTACGTCAGATTTCACATATTTTTTGTTTAATATTGATCTCGAATTATACATTCCACGCGCAGATTCGACAACTTACATGTAAAAATTTAAAGTTCACATATATTCGAGAACAAAGCACATGTACATGCGCGCGTGTGTGTGCACGATTAAATAATATATTTTTATATAGAAATATACAAATTATGTAACAATTTCCTCGGTAACTGACGATTCGTCAATGCATATATATTTACACGTGGGATTAGCACTACGCGCACGCGAGTGTCGAACGATGATCGAAGGTGATATCGTGCCGAATTAATTTTTTTTTTGTCGCCGTGTCGTTACCCCGCACGCAAACACCGCTCGGCGGTTTTTCGAGGGCCATTCGCGAGGCAATCGTCGAATCGTTTTGCGGAACCAGCCGGAATATCGCGGGGCATACGCGTTTAATCGAATCGTAAATCCATTCCTCTCCTCCGTTCGCGCGGAACAGCTCGAAAATTGCATGCAAATGCAGAAATATTCCGGCGAGAACTCGCTAGCGCGCGCGCGCCGTGATTTCTTATCGATTCCCGACGAGCGCTTTCGTTCCCCTCTTTCCCTTCCTGCTCTTTCCTATCCTTCGTTCACGCGCTTTTCCATTTTCCGACTGCTTCAGTGTTTTCGACTGCTTGTTCTTTTCCCTTTTTTTTCTCTCTCTCTCTTTCTTTATCGATCAGACGCCCCGAGACGTTATGAGACGAGAACGCGAAACGAAATTTTGATCACGTTACGGTCTATTTTCCTTCCTTCGATTTCGGAAGAGTTTTCCCATGATCCATGTGTAGATGTGTATGTGTGTGTCGATGATGTTTGGAAGTATCGCTTCGATACAGATGTAGGTCGAACTTTATACTATCGTCGGGGTGGGAAACTTCTTGCCGAGTTGATAGAAATACAAGGTGCAAAAGTTGTGTATTGATTCGTGCCCGTGTGTTTGAGATTCGGCTTCTCGATCGTGTCAATGATCAATTAAGAGAGATCGTTCAGCGGAAAGAAATACGTAAGAGCTAGGAGAATTTCCAAACTGTACATTCAAGTTGCTTCGCTGGTGGCGACAGCGATAACAGCGTAATAAGATCGTGGCTGTAATGCCTGCTCTTCGAAGGCGACGTGTGTAGTTTGGCCAGGATAATCACGCTTCGAAAAAGATGGAGGCGGTGGACGTGTTGGCGTCATTTGTAGATTGTCAGCGTGCTATAATTTCTGGCTAAAGTAGCCGTGGAATTATGGCACGTGCCTGCCCTTTGCACGGGTAGAATCTATATCCATCTACACGACCGACAATGTAATTTGGCATCATGGTCGTATCTTTCATTGCCAATGCGCCGGAATTAGTGTGCGCGATGCAACAATGGGATGCACGAGGATGAACAATTCCGCGACTTCTCGTCGGCTCGGTGTCGGAGCAAAATGTCGGACGCGTCTTATCTTGATTCAATTCCCGACGCGAAAAAGTGTTGCCGGCTTTGGTGTGGGCTCTGACGCGCTTTCACCTATTATGTACCTTGTATCGACCACTCGATCCGTCTGTCGGAGTGCTTCCTGACGACGTATTAGAATCAGGAGTCCGTGGAGCGTGTAATGGCATGCAATTTTCGTGATTGGCAGATGGAAGCCCGGCGTAATGGCTTTTGTATTGCGCGCGATTCCTTTCTTTCTCTTTGCGTTTGGTCAGAGGCGTCGATCCGACGGTGGCAGTCCTACGGGTGTGATCCGTCTATGTCCCTGGCATCGACAAGCTTTCACAAACCCGCACTATTCCTCGGAGATTTAGGAGGGACATTTCGGGAAGAGAGAGCGTGCGCGCGCGCACTAGAGACGTTTCTTCGTGGAAAAATGTCGGCTGTGAGACACGCCGATAATGCGACGTGCGATTTGTTTCCGCCGGGCGGAATGACAGCGCATCAAAAGGACGACTGTGCGATATTTTTATTGAAACGTTTCTCACCGCGGTACTTATATAATTCGCGAATGCGCGCCGTGCTCAGGTTAGTTACGGCAGAGATGTTACGAATTCATCCGTGTAGTGACGTGGTGTGGCGAGAGTCGGAGAGAGAAAGAGAAGAAGATAGAGAAAAATAGAGAATTTGCGCGATTTTATGTAACGGGGTAAAACTTGCCGACTAATGTTGGTTGTTAGCGGTAACACAATGTACCGTAACAAGTAGGCGGTATATCACTGAACTCCCCCAAACTGAGAAGCAGCTCTTCATTTTCCGACGTGAAATATACAGTTTCGTGAATTAATACGACATAAAAAGGATACACAATTTCGCGGTGAATATGTACTTTGTGTGAGCGGAAGAAGCTAAATTGCTATTACGATACTTGGGAGAATTTTCAATTTCTCATGCTCCCGCGACATCGTCGTCGCTGACATTGCCGATGACGCAGTGCAATATTGTAACGATCGAAGCGCGAAAGGTTTTTGATCGAGGTTAAAAGTTAAGGACGAGACTCGCCGCGTAATACCGGTTTTTAATGTTGCGTGACATCAGGCTGCAAAGTTCTCAATACTACCGGTTTGACGAAGATTGCTTTTAATGGCCGAATCATTAAGGGGGAGGGGGAGGGAGGCGTCTGGGGGAGCGTGTCCCGCCGTCCAAGTGGTTTCTTTCTAGTGAATGCAACGCGCGATAGAAAACGATGGAAATCAACAGCGGGTTATATCGCCGTGAGCCGAGCACTAACTTCCGCCGCGGATACTAATGCGCACGAAGATGGTAGCATAGCCGTTAATGGTTAAATGGCCCGGGGCAAAGGAGAATGGAGAGGTCAGTCCGGAACGATTCGTATTTTCTGTGTTATGCACGGGCATAAACTACAGCCCGCACTAGACACGATGTTTCTCTCAGCTGGCTTCTCCGGGAGGAACAGCTGTAACCAATGTCGAAATCGATTACCGTCGGCATAAATTTATGGAAGTACACGTCCGTGTCGTCAAGTGTGAAAAAATATTGCCTCCGACCACGATCTCTCTCTTTCTCTCTTTTCTCTCATCGATACGTTGTTTCTTTATTTCGGCAGTAACCCGTGTTAAAAAAATGTCGATCCTACATTAATTCCGCCAATTTCATCGCAACTGTGAAGGACCAGTAGTTTTGTTAAATTTAAAATTTCACGGAATTTGCAAGATCAATGTGCAAACGTAATTTCGACTCGGAGATGCGATAAAGTTTGTTATTTTTGGACTTAACTATATCGTCTATTTAGCACTTTCTTCGTTGCGTTTGTTTCCGCATGCGTTGTTGCATTATTGCATTTATTCGATGTTTAAATGATAAGTAGAACGAGGAAAGCGACGTGATGAAACGAGCGCAGCGACTATATTTCTTCGACTTGATATCGTATTCTTGCTACATAGAGGAGACCAAGTCGGTTCAAGTGTTATGATGACCACACGTTTCATTTGTATATTTAACGTGAAAGTGACAATGGAAAAAGGATCGCAAAATGTTTAGGATGTAGGCACTTTTCTTATGTTCTCAAAAGAACATTTTGCGATCCTCTTGTCATTGTTGCTCTCATAACAAATATATAAAGAAAATGTATGGCCAACATGGCCGACTTGACCCGGTCTCCCCTGTGGTGCGAGAGTTCGTTGATTCTCTCAGCGTATATTTCGGTCTCTGGCGCTCAACGATAGAATTCATCTTCAATTATCTATACTATAACGCGGCCACTCTTCAATTTACATGCCCTTTATCGGAGCTAACTTTCTACCGCGTAACATTATCCACCGACGTTGCTGGTTAAACTTTTTATACGTTTACGAGATTAAACTCTGGCCCCGTGGGTACAAAGAGTACGCGCTAGCGTTCATTCTTCCTGTTTCCCCGCATCTTGCCTTGATTCTCTCTCTCTCTCTCTCCTCTCTTTCTCTGTCTTTCCTACTTCTTCGGTGTTAGCGCAGTTTTCACGTAGTTGGTTAGCGGTACGAGACGCTTAGTATAAGCGCCGACAGGGCGAATTCTCGAGACCGCGTCGTTGTTTCTCCTTTTTTCTCTCGCGATACTACAATGTTAGGAGAATCGGTGTAACCGCATCATTTCTTCTCTCTCTCTTTTTCTCAAATTCTCCGGACAAAATTTAATTGTTTTTCAATTAGCATTATTCGTATTTCGATTTCGTGTTCTCCGCGTATTCTTTACTTCATTTGCGATAACGTACAGATAAAACAGCATTCCAACTGAAATAACGTACCTTAGCGACATCTCCCAGATATATAGGGTACTCGAATAACGACGATAATTCTCTTTCGCGATTACATAATTAGTTGGGGGAAATTTAACATATCATAGATAAATTTACATTTCATTAAAGCTTTCAAAGAGACGGTAATTTATATTTTTATTGCATCCGCTTTTATCGTAATAACTATTCGAATAAAATTGTACGGGTCGCTGCGTTGGATTTCTTTCGCAATCTGCAAATAGTTGGTCAATAAAAATGTAATATACGTAATTAATAGATATCGGATTGTTTGTTCAGCGATAGTCGCGGATACGATCGCGTCTTCTAGCATTCTCTTAGCGGCGTAGATACTGGAATTCGGGCTGACTCATACAGAGGGGGTTGACTTTCGTTTAAATTCACCCTCGACGGGGCCACCGGCCGCAGACTGTGAGGATCCCCGTGAGGAGAAAAACGAGCAAAGGAGAGGGCCTGGTTCTTAACCTAATTCCGGAGATAAATGCTAAATAGAGGCGGAGATTTCTGAGATACGAGGATCCGGCTCACAGGCGACGCTTTAGGACGAGGGAGAGGGTGCGCGTCGTGTCCCTTAAATTTCACGCTGGTTGCCTTCGCGCGCATGTACATCCACACGTGCTGTTGCGCGTGTGCGTGTGTACATGCGTTACGTGAATGCACTTTTCCGCGAGTTTATACCCGGTTTTATATCCGGCTAGATTCTACGAGCGCGAAAAATTGACGCTTCTTTCTCTTGCCTCTCATCTTTTTCTTTTTACGGAACAAACTTGTCATTCTTTTTCCCGCTTCCTGCGTAGATACGTTAATGTATCATAGTTAATATATGATATATTAATGCATAATAGAGATATGATAATGCACGATATACTGTAATTACAATGTTATGGTAATAGTTGTAGCGGAACATGCTGCGAATAATTGCAGTATTGTTCGCAAGTGAGTCTTGATAACTTCAGGTTGTAAATTGGTCACGTAATACACGATATATCGTAGAAACGCGCGTCGGGATAGCCGGCTACGATAAATACAACGATGCGCGGCATACAGTATCGTACGTGCACGGTCCATAGTTTGCGCGACGATTGCTACAGATGTTGCTCTCGCACAGCATACCTAGTAGAATCTGTCTGATAAAAATTGCAGTCGCCAGTATCAGTGCCCTTTCGCGTATCTCGATTCGTCGAGATTTTCAGTGGCAATCGTGTTCTCCCGCGTGATGCTTTGCTGTACCGTCGGCTTTCAGAACTCGCCTCTCGTCCCCCCTGTTAATTAATGCTTCACATTTTTCTGCGTGTTGGTTAGCAGTCTGTACCGGCGATACACGGCGGCTTATTGTTTCTCCCGTATTGCTCAATTGTCCAATAGTTTGCGGTGCAAAGGTTCAGGCGAAAGCGGCGGCGTCAGCGCCGGTTCATACAGGTATTATATAAATGTTGAATGTGCAACGCGGCTAGTACGTCCTATGTACGTATGGATATGCGTACACTCGTCTGTATTATTTCGTTGCCTAACAAAAGCGCGGTGGTGGCACCGCATTTATCTGACCGACCGTGAATGCAAATTTAGTTGTGGTGGTCGCGGCGCGTCGATATATTCTTCTATCATTCGCGACGCCGACCATAAAGGGATTTATTGAGGTTGACTAGATCGGAATAGCCGTGTGAACGCGAAATTATTTCGACACGGCGTAGAGAAAGCACGTATTCACTCGTGAGCAGATTAAGACATACAATTATACATTCCGCTGTTCGATTTGACGAACCTAATTGCAAATCTTTGATTTGCTCATATATCTATATATCGTATATAAATATGCAAACGCCAATAAATTGTGCAAATACACAGAGAGAATTTTATAATGGAAATCACTATAGATTTTTGTAACCGAGAAATGCATCGACATTTTCCGCAGTAATTGATTGTCTTTCCATTTCATTGGTGTTA
The DNA here is from genome assembly GCF_010583005.1 of Odontomachus brunneus. NCBI lineage: Eukaryota > Metazoa > Arthropoda > Insecta > Hymenoptera > Formicidae > Odontomachus > Odontomachus brunneus. The sequence goes on along the minus strand of NW_022639608.1, from coordinate 739,476 downwards.
TTTATATTTTAGGAACTGTGAAATATATGTGCAGTTGAAAATTTTTCCATGTTTCTAGAGTAATTTCTACTATGTCTTTTAGTAAGATAAACTTTATTAAAAGTTTATCCCTGATAAACTCTACTATATATTAAAAGACCATTAGAGACTACTAATAAAATTGGAAAAAATTTATATGAAAAAAAGAAAGAACTATATAATATTCTCTCCGTGCAGGGAACATTTATAAAAGGCAGTTATTAGCGCTTATTTAGCGCAGTTATGGAACAATTGTGGTATTAATGGTAAAAGATATAAAGATATAATTATTTCGCGGAAAATTTTTATTTTTTTTCGACGGCCGAGAAATTTATAGATTCCTCTGCGTAGTATAGTGTACTGTTTTTCTCCTACTAATGTTCGCGTTATGGCGAAAATAGACCAGCCGAATTTCCTAGACATCGTAGGAGTGTATGAATTTATTTCCGAGAGAGACGCTATTAAACATGTCACAAATATACAGCGGGATATGCAACATTGTCGCGTGACCTCCCGTTTAAATATTTTTTCCTCGCGCGCGAACCAAAGAAGCGTCTCTGGCATTTGCATAATAGCTAAGAATTTGCATAATGGGAAAGAATGTATAATGCGAAGTTATACGAGCATGTGTGCACCGGCGCTCGCGTTACCGTTGTCCCGCAGGATACGACAGTCTGCGATGTTAATGAAACTAACCGACGAAGATTTCGCTGAATTATGGTCTCGACCGAAAACGTAAGCGCCGCGTGCGCGCTGTAATCATTACTGTGGGCAACTGCAATCGATTTTAACGTGTATAACAGGCGTGCCCCGGTAATTCGACGAGAGCTCCATTGAAATTCCAAACTATCGATTACCCGATCGGTAATCGATGTTTTCGAATACTCCGCCGCGCATATTCTGCGCCGCGCTCTTATTTGCTTAAAATACGCGGCGTTCGCGGGCACGTTAATTGTTTAAACCGATTATTGATACGTGTAATGAGCATGGGATATTGTTCTTGCTTACCGTTATCTATCCGATATCGCGTTTTCCGTGTGACAGCCTTGATTACTTTTATGATAATGCGTCGAATAATTTTATCCGAATAACGTGGTGTTAAGTTGCCGATGGATCTCTCACTGCTTCTCGTCTATCCTTCGGAGAATTTTGTCGATCAAACACTTCAAAGATTTTTCTTGATCAAATATCTCGGTTTCAGAGATTTTAGACACGACGGAGTTTGAGTGTGTTTTGAATCACAATTGCGAGTGTAATACGTTGTGAGTTTATACATTTGAGCGTTATGAAGAACATTAAATTCACGCGTGGCAGGGACGCGAGACCACCTCGGACCGTTATTGCGAGCGACTTGGAGGCCGCGCGAGGGAAAAGTTACCGGAGGTAATGAAAAATTGATCAGCTCTCTCTCCTGCGCGCGTAGTTAGCTCATCGCGGTCGAGACGGGGCATAACAAGGACAAAGTAAACATCGGCTTGGTATTGCAACCTACTCCATTGGCGAATTGTTGGCCCACGCAAAGATCGATGTTCCTTCCGAGATGTTATTTGGGCGCCACCGGAAACTACACTCGGAAATGTCGGCGCTGTTGAATAGTGGCCGTGTTTTGGCCCACCCTGTATGTGTCGGTCGTTGTATAGGTGTTTTGCACGTTAACACATACACACGGCGACGATCTAATGTCGGGTGGGTCTCTCTCTCTCTCTCTCTCTCTCTCTCTCTCTCTCTCTCTCTCTC
>NW_022639608.1:734520-737670 GCF_010583005.1 Odontomachus brunneus | reverse complement strand
AAAAATTTAATTCGCGTCCACTTCTCTCTCTCTCTCTCTCTCTCTCTCTCTCTCTCTCTCTCTCTCTCTCTCTCTCCTCCCCCTCTGTCCTCTCTTCTCCATACCTCTCACATGGTCCTCCTCTGCGCACCTCCTTAAGTTGGTACAGGATTTAAGGGAGGAAGGTACTATATTTGGCTGGCAGGTACCGCCCATCTCGTTTATGCGCCCTGCCTGACTCAGCAAGGTCGTAAAAGGCCTTCTTATTCGCAGAAGCGATTTCTCGCAGAGGATCTTGTTTGCTGCCAATATCATTCGTACGAAATTCGAGCTCTGCCTGTGACGAAATCCTTCGCGGATTTTAGATCCCCTTTAAAACGCGCCGCGCAGTCGGCATAATTTTCGAACTGCAACATGCACTTCCCGCATTTCTCGGCTCTCTCGCGCGCGCGCGATACCCGAAGATGGAGGTGTATTTCGTCGTTACTGAAAATGGACTTTTATACGCGTTTTACGGCTTCAATACGCTGCTCGCTTAAGGAAATATCCGAAATGGAAGATAAATCTCGCGTCTAGTGTCGGCGTTTAGCACGCGAGAAAAAGTGTACGCACACGCGGAAAACTACATCGTCCACGCCGTGCACGTATGGCATACAATATCTTGTCGCTGTAAAATCATAATTATTCTATCGGACTAAAGCAGGGCAAATCGATTCTCCAAACGGCGCCAAACGAAGCCGTTTGTTCATCGCCAAATACTCGCGACTCGCAATTGAAGCGAGCGCGCGCTTATACATTAATATCCGTGTTTGTAATATTCTCTCTCTCTCTCTCTTTCTACTCCTCCATCCCTCCTCCTTTTTCCTTCTCTGTCTGTCTCGGCACATGAACGCGGTGCGAGCGAACGAGCGCATCGAATCCCTCGACGAGTCCGCGAACCGTAGCACCGTGCGATCTCCTACAGCTGACAACAGTCGGTTACCTATCGCAAAAACGTAAAGCAGGAGGCGGCGCTTTAATGTAATCCCGCGACGGAGAAAAAATAATATTATTCTAGTCCCGCGCGCGCGCGCCCGTCCCCGAAGTTGTCGGACGCTATGGGAAAGTTGCCACGCGCCCGTGACAAAGTTACTTTTGCATTACCCTTTGTCCGCCGCGGAGTTCCTATCTAAGGCGTAAGTAGATTCTCCGATAAAGGAGCCGCACTTCTTTCGAAAATCCTTCGGTCGGTGAGCGCGGCGGCGACAGCGGCGGCGCCATTAGTGGCAGTCGTTATTCGCACTTGCTCGAGCACTTTTATTTTTTCCCGTTCTTCCGTTTTTTAATATTGCGATAACCCAAGAAAATCAAATTTGACTCGTCGGATATTATCGTCTTGTTGCGCGACAAAAATGTCCATGGAGTCCAAAATTGCGACGCCACTACGCGATATTAAAGCTGAAATTCGGTCCGTAATACGCGCGGAGGTGAAAATGGTTGGCAGTGCTTGTAAGCTGCCGGTAGGCCAGAAGAGTTGACATTAATTGGACCGTCTTGACAACTTTCATTCATCCCCTAACAAGCTACATTCGTCCCCGTCCGTATTACCGCTTACCTCTCCCGCTTGCTACAGACGCAGCTTCAGCTACTACTACGCTTCTAGAGTGATTGCGTATATTGGGGCTTACTCCGAAAGCTCGTTCCAATTTCTGCGCGAAGTACTTGCAGCTTGCGCAAACGAGATCCGTTTACCGAACAATTTTTGCCGCAAATATGTATAACTCGGGCACGTTCATCATCACATGTGTACACGTAAATGACGGGCTGCTTAATTATATAGGATCTCGTATAATTTAACTCTATCCCCCTCGCTTTTTATCTCGTTTGTCTTTCATTATGATCGGCGATCCTAGGTGATTCCTTCATTGAGTCCTCCGTTTCGATCTCTGTATTCTTTGTTATATTATAAATTTCTAGACTTCATCTATATTATCCGCGCTCGAGTTATTAAAATCGCGTTTCGTCGCGGAAATTTTTTCTTTTTTTTCTACGTCAACGTTATTTTTCAAGAAAAACGTCGTTCGGACGTTCGCAGTCATCTTAGTTGTACTCGAGGATATTCCTTGCCGATTTCATTTTAGGCAAGACGCGATTTGGCGCTCAGTATCCCTCATTACCCCGGCCACGTACAACAATGAATTTACCGTCAACGAAACGCATTCATAACGACGACAGGCACTGTCAGCGCATGCGGCTGGCGCTGAAGCATCGGAGAATTCCATATGCAGGTTTGTTATACCGAGGTTTAACTTGTGTTATTACTGCCCCAACAAGTCAAACAATGGGGAGAGCGCGCACCGCTCCTTCCTGAAGTTCGTGATAGGTACGCTGTTCCATAAGCCAGCTCCCGAAACCCAGGAACGCCGGCTATCGCAGGGAAATTGGAGAGAATTCGGTGGAAAATTCGTGTCTGCGGTCTGGCTCTTACACGTACCGCATTTCCCAGTCCCTCCATTGCCGCCCCCTCTCCTCCGCCGCCCCGACTTGCCCTCTCCGCTTCTCCATCGATGTGCGCGCTCGCGATTTCCCGCGCGTCTAATTATATTACGCGCCGGTAACGAATGTTTGCCTCGCGTGATTTTGCTGCCGCGCTTTTTCTCCCGCCGTCGATCACGCCGATCTTCCGAATAACGAGCACACAAACATCACGTACACAGCCACGGAGCCGTAGGATTTATCGGATCCGACAGTGATCGATGCTTCTGAAAGCTGTACTCGTGCACGCGTGTGCAAGTGAACGCGCCCGCGCGTTACACCCGTGTATCAGGCATTATGATATGTCGTGTTTAAATAATTCCGCATTGTTTACTGAAAGAGCGGGTGAAAATAATTTGGCCCGAGGGCGATAAATTGCAGCGTGTAATGGTGCAGCGTCGCGTTAGTATCGCGTAAGAAATCCGTAGCCGAAATTTGGGAATGTTAATGTTGGAAAATAATATCCTGTGGCTGCACAAATAACGTGGAGCAAATAGCGCTAGTCAACGTCACCGCTTACATGCCGGTAACAATGTAATCGAGACGGATACGGTTGCGGCAGACATGTAAGACAATACACTAAATTTCGTTGTATTAATAACAAGGCAGAGAGAGAGAGAGAGAGAGAGAGAGAGAGAGAGAGAGAGAGAGAGAGAG
>NW_022639608.1:725079-732597 GCF_010583005.1 Odontomachus brunneus | reverse complement strand
AGAGAGAGAGAGAGAGAGAGAGAGAGAGAGAGAGAGAGAGAGAGAGAGAGAGAGAAGGAGGATACCTATATCGCGCATTAACGATTTCCGTTATATCGTCCCACGTGCAAAGACACGCTTTTCGCGCATAAGGCTTCTTGTCTCCTCCTTTTTTTATTACGATCCTATTCTTTTATTTTCACGTCAATCTACCCTCCCTTCATCCGACTGGAGCTTTTGTCTGCCTTTGCTCGACTTGACGTCTCGTTTCCTCCGCGTTAAGGGTTGCTCCGCGGCGTGTCTGCTTTTTTTCAGCAGCGCGAAGGAAGAAGCCGCGATGCCAATATCGCACAAAGATTCATCTCGCTCCGGATAGAAGCCTGCCGTAACAATCACGCTGATGGAACTGTGTGCGCGTGTGAGGGTGGATTTTGTCCCTTAGTGATAGGATCGATCAAACCATGAAGTCTCGAAACCATGAAGTCGGATAGAATAGGAAAGCTTTCTTTCGATTACTGTCAATGTAGGTGACGATCGATGAAATGAAATCTATTATACTTGTCGCAGAAGAGAAACGCAACAAGAAAGAGAGGGATAGTATCGTTTTATATTTCCCTCTGAAAAGAAAAAATTGAAAGAAACTTAGTCGATATTTCTGCGATAATTCAACACGGAGAAAAGTGCAATAAACAACTACTTGTACCATTAAAGTAAGAGAATAGCTTTTGCAATGTCACATTTCGAGATGTATCCTTCAAGTTTGACGAAATTTGCACGGTTAACGTACAGCCATAATTTCGACATGTATGAATGCATATATTATTACGAAGTTATAGATTTAGAAAATGAAAGTTGGAAGAGAGAGTAACACGCGTGAGAATAGTAATTGAAACTTGGTCGCAGAGCTGCTGACTAAATTTTTTCCATTTTTTTTCTTTCTCAAAGGAAGAATATAAAAGGGCGATACTTCCTCTCGTTGCGGAGGGAAATTTACTGATCCTATCGATCTAATTTAAAGTTCCTTTCGGGTTGTCGAACTCGGTCCGTTGGGGGTAAACTTTGCCAAGGAGGTAAAATAACTTCGCTATGCGCGAAATATTGATTTATTTTTCGCGGTGTTCGTTTTTTCGCGAGATCAGGAGTAAGAATCGTGGGAAAGTTACCGATAGCCTCTTATCTCATTCTTTATGTAGGCGCGTGATATTGTGATATTTATCGCAGTTGGCGAGAGCAGCAGCGACGGCACAAATAACGGCTAATGCACTTTACGTGTTTCAGTAACTGTCGCCTTTTCAATTATGAGGAAAATTAATCGAGTAGAACATATTCACGCGAATTCAACTCGAACGGCCTTCAGAGAGCGCTAGTTTTCATCCCACTGCGCGTTAACGGTGATAAAAATGATATATTTGTTGTTCGCCCTGTAATCAGAAATTTTTTCGCTGACTTCGCATATCCCGATTCTCACAGACGAACAAACACACACATACACGTATACACACGCGCGCACGAGCGATATTTCAACGCGCTGGAAGATAATCTGTTCTCCCGGGGTGGCCCCATTCTTCTTCGAATTTCATCAATTTTCGTCAAGTGACGATTCTCGAAAAGCATCTGCGTCGCGTTCGGCCGAGTCACCCCGCGACCTCGTGAGGTTGTGACCGGAGCACTTCGTCTTACGATAGTTTCCGCAGTATGTGCAACATCGCAGCGCGCGCGCACGTGGGGACATTAATATTCCTGTCACGTGGCCCTGTCGAAAAGCCCCGGCCCAGCACTGGTCTCCCTGCGCTCTCGCGTGGGCTCGGTACCGATGGTGAGTCGATATTAGCCGAAGCCGTATCTGGAATCTCATCGCTGCATTTCGTCTCCAATACGAATTCCACGAAATCCTTTCGACGAAGCCAATCCGCTCTTATTCTACAGCGGACCTCGCGCTCCACGCTCGTCTCAAAGGGACACATCTATAGATTCCGGAAAAAGTCCTCCCGACGTCGTCGTCGGGGAGAATTGCGGGGAGTTTAAAAGAGAAGGAGAGGAAGGGCTGGAGAGATACCGAAAAACCACGAAGCCACCTAAACTTACGGTGAGCGGGCGAAACGCCACGTAGCCCCCGAATATTTTCCGCGATTTCCTTTTCCTTTTATTTGTTCGGCCGCGCGAATCTACGTGTATCTTCCTTTCTTCTCTTCTTTTCTCGCTTCCTCGAAAAGACGGACTTAAGCTCGAATGGCGGATGCCATTCGTCCGCTATTGAAAGGACGACATTATTCCTTAACTCTGTGGTCTGACTACACAGCTGGCTTTACTACTATGACAACTACTGGCCGAATCTCCCTCTCGTTCGAAATTCAAATTTTGAGCGGCGGGTTTCGCGTGCGGAATATTTATGTCGTTTGATCAATCGAACGCGATCGACCACCGTACTTTGAGATTAATATTATTTTCTAGTATATAATATTGTATCATATAAAATATAAAAACATAATGTTGGTGCAAATGTGTTCTTTTAGTATATGTTGTTATACAATAATATTTGCATGTATAGTAATACACACGGCGAGAAGAAATAACTCGGGATCATTAATGATAACTGCGTCCATGAACGTCGAATTTAACGATGTTAACTTCGTCAGTAATTTACAGTTAAATGACGCATAGTTGAGGCAGCAACCGCTGCAAGAACACTTTGCTCTTGTAAAGAACTTGTAGCATTCGATACGGCTGTTACGACGTGTTTTACTATCCATCGTCTTCGCGCGTGATATGAAACGCGATGAGGAGCGTCGTGCGGAGGTCTAGTGCGAACTGCATAGTTTATAGGATGGATGTATTTACTGGCTTCGCGACATACCGTGCGAGCAGTAATTTTTATGGCCCGAGGCGCACGCATCGATTTTGCCATTTTTCTGCCCGCTAATATCGCGGTATAACTTTTATGCTCGCATCTATAACTACATCCGTCTCTCTTGTGATAGCCGCGCATTCGCCGAAAGCAACTTAGTATCTTATACTTCTTACTGGAAAGTCTATGAAAGCTGTGAATACACTTTCGTAACTGCCGTCTGAAAATGGTGAGAAGCATCAAACTTGCGGATGTTGGTCGCGCGTTTACGGCGAACAACTGCCACACGTATACTCGCGATATCGCCTGTTTTCTTTTGCCTCAAGACTTTTCTTTTCTCCGCCACATGTGATTATATCTTCTTTAGTGACGTGTATTGCGGATCGTTGCATTAATATTCGCGAGTATAGCAGGTATGTCCCACAATATCACGACGTTTTTCTGCTTTTACTCGGATTTTATTAGCAAAAGCGAACGTTTCGACGAACCTTTTATACATACATAGAAAAGAAAATGTTTAGTTGGATTAACTAAATTTCTGATAAAATATGAATTTCTGAAATCTGAAATTTCTGGATTGTTCACATTTCTCACCGGAATTTTGATTAATTTCTAGACGGATCTTTTTTTCGTGTAATACATTGTTAAGAATCAATAGTTAGCATTATTAATATTATTAAAAGTTCACTTAAATCTTCTGACATTTCCCATTCGGAAAGGCATAGCTGAGTGCGCTTTTCCTTGGAAGGAACGACCCTTCTGTCGAAACACGCGCAACCAGGTCAGCCATACGTCTTTCTCGCAAAAAGCGCAGCTCGAGGCCGGTCTCTAGACCGCGCCAACCGCGTGGTCATTCTGATTTAAAGCCGCTCGTAGATGTCTCCTTCAGTTCCAGCGCGGCGCGCTGCAATTATCAAATGGTCGTTTCGCGCGCGCGATATTTGCCCGCGCGCCCACGTGGCACTGACAGCGTCGAAAGGTGAGACGGTGCCGACGCGAAAGAGACAGAAGCGACGTAGCGCAGAAGTGGGCACCGGTGAAGGAAAATCGCGCGATTCATTAAAGTCCCTGTAGCCGGTGCGCTGCCGTTTTATTATATGCTGAACGTTGATTTAGGGATTCGCGACGGGGCGCGGACCAGCCGCGGTGCATTGTCTCGCCACTCGCCCCATGCTGGGCATTGTTATCCCCCCTATTGTCCAACGTATCGACCTTCTCCCCCCTCTCTCTCTCTCTCTCTGCGACTCTTTCTCTCTTTCAAGCCGTCTCTGTTCCTCTCTTGTTCTTTTGACTCTTGCCTACCACAGGCACCCACGTGTGCACTCGTGTTACGCAACGTCGAACGACGTCGAGAGTGTTTCCCGCGAATTAATTGTTAGCCAAAGGTGCGCAATTTGAATTTTTCGTCGCGCAAAAGCTGCTCGACAGACGGAATCCCGAATGTTTTAGGGATTCGCTTACGTTTCGTCGGGCATCAGAAATCGCGGAAGTAAAATCAATCGTGTGCAGTTGCATATGTAGGTCTGTTGATCGAGCACTACTTGATTAATTAAATCGTTGCCGGATATCCGGAGTCCGTGTTGACGCGTATCATGATTCCCGGAATTTTTGGCGTTGCTAATTATAGAGATTAGACGAGGAGTATCACTTTTTAATACTAGATTGACGCGGAAGACTAAATCTTCCTACATGAAACCGCGATATCGGTATTTAATGAAGATTACATGAATAACGAATATATTATCTGTTTCCTTGTAAGATTTTACTTGCGTGTGCTTTCATCGAGTTTCACGTGTGCACGCCAAATTGTCGAGACGGATAGTATCGTTCCTTTTTTACTCTTCACATGTTAAGTAAAAGTACCAATACTTGGATGCTAACACGTTGGTACCCAACCATGCGTATTCCTATCGTTTTGATTTTTAAATACGAATATTTGAACTTTCAACATAGAATATGTTCGATATACGTATATATATTCTCTCTATACTGAAAGTTTAAATATTCGTATTTAAAGATCAAAACAATAAGAGTATCCAAAGTTAGGTGCGTGTTGTTAGCGTCCAGGTACTGGTACTTTTACCTCAAGTTCCCGTAAGTTTCCAGTAATCCGCACACAAAAATAAGATAAGAGCCGAATAGAATGTAACGTAATGCTACACGTCCAACGTTACGCGCACAATGGTAGTCCTCCGGTTAGCACACTTTACGCTACATGCTTTTTGGGCGCACTTGCCGCGAAGCAGAACATAGGGGAATTAGCACTATACTGTATTATACGGAAGTCTCTCTCTCTCTCTCTCTCTCTCTCTCTCTCTCTCTCTCGACAACTGGTTTAATGCTGCCGACTTGTGTGTGCGCTTCTCATATACGTGGTCGAAATGCAGAGAAGCGGCGACGGCCACTCTGTTGCATCATCTGCGGCTCCGGTCGTACAGTGACTCGCAATCAGTATGAATGCCCGGCCGTTGCTGTCGAACTGCTCGTACGTGCCGTCATACGTACCACGTGGAACAATAGGATCGCGGAGACGATGGCGCGCGACGCTGTAACACCCCCGTGTTCTACGAGCGCCGTGTCGTTCTCGTTGTTGCCGTTGAGACACGGTGCACCGGTACGCGATAGCCGATCCTCCGTCGAGCTACGCTCTTCCGTCGGTGCATCCACCACGGAATGCAGCAGCGAGCAGTGGTGTAGCGCTTCCGGGTGTTCGCGATGCGCCGCGATGTCCCCGGTGAAGGGCTACTCGTCGAGCTGGGTTTGAGCATCGAGAGACCATCGATATCCATCGGGTTCTCGACGTCCGTGACAGACGCGCGTTCGCCAGCGCGTGACGAACAGCCGCTGGGTGCTGCATCGCTGCACTCTCGCGCGCTGACTCGCCGCCTTTTGTTTTTCTCGCGCGTCCGTAGCCGCGTGACCTAAATTCCTTTCGGCCCTAAAAGTCGGCCCGGGATGCGGAAGCGGAAACTCGTTCTCGTTGCGGGGATTGTAAAACAATTGGTCTCGAGTCCGTGCCATTCCCGCATTGCGAAGTCGCTCGAGTTTCGCACGGACATTAGTTGATCGCTGAAAGCTCGAAAAAAATCCCACGATTTTTACAAGGGAAAATTTTATATTTCAGTCGGGACACAAAGACGTTATGAATGCTCGTGAAGTGGTAGACGTAGGGAAATTTTTATTTAGTAAAATTCTATGCAAAGAGGATTAACTCAGGAAATATCGCAGATCACGTTACAACGTATTCATTTAGGCTCTTTATTCGTCCATTTATGTGTTACTCTAGAGGAACTATGGTGACTTACAAATTAACGCTACATATTTCGGGCGCTTTACGCAAATTGGATATATGTACTTTTAAAGTGTATCAGTAAAATTACTTCTGATCGAATCAGCGAAAGGATCGTTTCGTCAATGACTAGTGAGCGTTCACTGATTTTCAGCGAGAATATTCTCACTTTACTACTTTGTCTTATTTCCCACTAATTTTGATCAGTGGAAGTGTGACCTTATCGCAAAATCTGTAATACACAAATTTGTTCCGCGTTATGTCAAATTCAACTTTCTGCGTTTGTGACCATGGAGTTAACGATTTTCATGTGCCTTGCATGTAATGGCATTGTCTGCGTTCGCGAAGTGCAGCAATAATGGGAATAGTCGCTGATTCTTTTATCAAGATTGTATTGATTGCAGTATTATATTTATAACTGAACCACCAGTTATAAATATAACATTTCAATGAAGAATACATTGATCGTATTTTAGAGAGTACGTTTAATTAAAAACAAGCATACTCTGACCTTCGTTCAGAGCAATCAATGACGTTGGTCGAGCCAATTTACGTTATTTATACATCGCGTTAAGATCTGTCGTGTAAGATCGTCTAAATTTGAGAGTGTAGGAGAAATAACTATGAAAGAGACAGGCGTGGGTGTTTATAGATAGACTCATGAGAATTCTTGGCTAAAGTCACTTTATCTTGACTGAACTGCTCGTCGATTTGGATCGCGGTCAACATCCGATCCAATATCATTGATTCATCGGCGAATAACAGAGAGAAAGAGGAGGAGAGAGAAATGCAAGATAGCTCTTCACGATATGATCGATTACAAAAATACACATTACTTCGGTGTGGTTAAATATATGCAATATATGCAAAGGAGAGAACACTTGAGCGAGATATACTTAAAATGTTCGCGTCTCATGATACCGAGCGCAACTCGAAGAAGTGACAAATGTTTGACTTTGCGTTTTGTTTGCCTTAACGGTTCACCGAGTCGAGGAACTTCGCTCGTTTCCCATCGTTACAGACCTTTTATAAAATGTATGATATCTATATTAGCTGTCTCGTTTACCGGACACGGAAAGGTTAAAATTGCATCCGCCATCGCGCCGAACATAGACTTTTCTCCCTCTCTCTCTCTCTCTTTCTGTTTCCTCTCCCGAGGAAGATCTTAGATTCTCGTCGTCGATGGGCGAAAGGAAATTGACTTGGAAAAATGTTATAAAAAGCGTAACTACTCGGTCCTGTCTCCAGCAGGTCTCGCCGCAGGCCAGGAAATTGATTTACCTGCACGCGCAGATTTATCCTCGCCGGGGAAAAATAAATTCCCTCTCTTTCCTCACCATATATCGACCGCGAACGAGTCCGATGAAACGTTTTCGCGCAACTTCCTCGTCTCCCCCCCCCCCCC
>NW_022639608.1:702181-724844 GCF_010583005.1 Odontomachus brunneus | reverse complement strand
CCTCTTCTGTCTCTATTTTTCCTTGCGTGTCGACATGTACCACGCCCGGCGTGTTCGCGCGTAACGTTGGCTGTTCGATTTTAACACGAGTTCGCGGTTGTGGTCGCGCTGTTACTTCCTTGGTGTAACGCGAATAGATTATAACGATCGTTTGGTCTAAAAGACTCTTTAACTTTACGGGAACGACGTAGCGCGCGAGTGTGGCGACTTAATTTTTCCTCAAATCGGTCTTTATTATCCCCTACTCACGGCGATGAAGGGTCTATAGACCGTAATCACGCCTCGCGTTATCTCGTTTCACGTGTCTGAAACTTTTCCACCTGACGTGCATTGTATAATGTGTACTTGTACACCGCCATAACACGAGCGTATAATATTCGCGGTGCATGCTTTGTATATGGCGCGTTACGTGTATTCGAGAAATTATTCGCGTTTTGCCGCTTTTGCGGTTCTACAGCGAAATGGATCTCGACGCGCGGTGATTTGTAATAATAATGATACGTATTTATCTTGTTTGCGTGAAACAGTGAACGATTACAATATGCCAGAGCTAATCTGCTAATTTGCCACAGCAGTATTTTTGGTATTTCCTCTACGAGCGCGCTATTATTACGTCAGGTAACACGCCGTTAACTAATACGCGCGACTGAAAAAGAAATATTTAATGTTCAATGGCCTCTTTCTCTCTCTCGCTCGCTCACGAGGAGATCTTCTTGGGCCGCGAAGGGTTAATTGGCGCATTACTTCGCGATCCCGCACGCTACGCTCAACGTAACGGGCGGTATTCGCCTGGCGGGTAATACTTCCCCCTCGCAGTATAATGATAAGCGTCGTCGGAATGACGAATTATAATCGACCCCGCCGCGCACCAGCGAAGATCGTGAATTCTGGAAACGCGGCCGTACGGCGATATGCCATTAATTCCAGTGAAATTACTCGTGAAACGAAAGTCTCGCGGAAATAATGGGCGCAACGGGTGCGTGAACGGCGGAATTTCTTTCATCGGAAGATCCGAAAACCCGAGTCGAGAGAGAGAGAGAGAGAGAGAGAGAGAGAGAGCTTGGTTGCATCTTGATATTATTATCTCTTTGATCGCGTAACTCATCGCCAACAAAGTTGCCCTCCAAGCTGGTCGCGCAAAAGTAAAGTCGCATCCTTCGCTCATTATCGGCAGACGACGTCAATCCGCAAAAATCATGATCGTCGAATACGTACGTATGGAATAGACGCGACGCTCATGAGAGATATAATTGATCGTAAAATCATTATAAATAAGGGCCTATTTAAGAGCCAAGTACAGATGATGTAATACTATAAAGAATTATATTTATCTACATTTGCATACAAATCGCCGTCAAATGTTTTGTATGTCAATATTACATCAGAGTTCGACAGTTCCAATCGACGACCTGATATAATATTAACATACAAATATTTGGCAGCGATTTATGCAAAAACATAGCTAAATGTAAATGTAGATAAATATAATTGTTTAAAACCCTGCATCATTTGGCTCTCTTATAGACCCTTCTTTGTATTGGTCTGAATTCGTCGCAGCCTTTTCTCGTCTCTCCGGACCGTTTGTTTTATTTCTTCTTGTTTTGTTTAAACAGTAAACCATACTAATGGATCGATTCCGCTCTCGTAACGAATCGAACGGTCGCGGCGTGTTTTTGAGCTGCCGCGCGTCATAACAATTTTATTCTGACCGGCTCGGCGTTTTATTTTTGCAATGTGTTTTTGTTCTTCCCGGATACAATTTTTTCAATCACGGTGCAGACCGACGCGCGCACGCGGCCGCGTGTCGTTGTTATAAAAATACGGAGAAGATTCGGCGAGTTCCGCGATTAATTCCGCAATTCCGCTTTTGGCGCGCACGGCTCGTCCGCTGGCTCAAACTACGATTATTATTCGCTACGGTAACGAAACTCCGATCACGTCTGCCGATACCGGTGACGGTGTGCTGCGAGAAGACGCGCTAATTTCGCTGGATTTACGGTTCAAGTTCCGCTTTATTATCGCGAAACTTATCTCGTCTTATGGCGTCGCGTTCGAATAGGCGCGACGGGACGCGTGTGCGAATACGCTCGCGAATACGTACGCTCTCTTAGGTTACAATCAGTTCGACGAGTAGTAACGTGCCGCGGACTGATTGTGCCAATACACGTAGGTATCTCCTCCTGTCGCGTCCGTGTCCAATCGGTAACTTTACACTCTCTCTTCCTATGCCATCGTCGCTGCCGCCATTTCCTCGTCGGCGGTCTCTCCCAGGCTTTCGCCTTGATTCCCTTTGTCTCTCGTTGTTCTTACTCGTGTGTCGCGTTCCACCTTTTCCCTTCGCCCGTAGGTGATTACGCGCGGCCATTCGTAAACTTGACTTCAAAGAACGGATGCAATTAGCGCCGTAAAAAGGACAAGGAAAAAGCGCGTTTAGCCTGTCCGTCAAGGGGAAATATTTGCGAACGAAGTTCGGCTTTCCCGCGCGTTTTCTTTCCTTTCTCTCCTCTTCGGCGTCTTCGGCGACGACGATGCAGTAGTAGTAGTAGTCGTCGTCGTCGCGGATTTTCTCGAAAGACGTTTCCGCAAAGTGCCTCCGTCGCCGCGCAGGACTTTCCGTAGGATTTTCGAGGGAAGTTAATCGCGCAAGAAAGTTCGTGTTGGTATTACCCCGCCCGCGTATATACCTCGCTCGCGCTCAAAGAAGCCAGCGCTGGCCGTCAGAAGACGACGCTTTACGACACTCACATCCTTCCGAGCGAGTCTGCCTCGGCTGAACGATAATTAATCAGCCGACTAATAAGCTTCCGTCTCATGGCGGCGGCACGGAGAACCTTCGACCTTTGAGCTTCGATTTTGACGAAGATTACGCCGTCCCGGAACGACTTCGGAACCGTTGCCTTTTAAAAACCGACGGTAGAAGGAACGTGGCGGACGGAGCGGTGGCGACGGCGGCAACGGCGGCGTGTGGGAGAGTTGCATCGACCTGATGGTAGATGCTGCAGCCATGCTCAAAGCCGCAGCTAATTAGAGAAAAAGTCGCGACCCAGATGTGAGGGTGGCCATATCGATCGATTCTCGTCGGTTTTCGCGTGCGCGCGCGCGCGTTCGGGAAAGGAAAGGGAACCCCCTCTCCCCCCTCCCCCTCTTGTGAGGAAAAGGTACTTGGTGCGGTTGTCAAAAAGATAGATCGATCTCGCATGTTAGTAGTTCTCGTCGTGCGCGTTTCCTGTCCTATGTGTCGTTGATTGAACAGAGGGGTGGATATTTCTCACGAGAGGAACATATCTATTTTTTCGCTCGCCCTTCCTTTTCGATCGCCATGGTCAGTTGATTACAGTGCTATTTAATAATTCACGTTGCAGACTTAACGGCTGCATTTCATAGCGCGAAGCTGCTTCACAAAGACTCCACACTCGCGTTCCGAGCTTTTCACTCCTCTCCCGCCACTCATCACCCCCGTTTGTGCATAACGAACACGACGAAATTTGCCGTTTTGCTATTGAAAAATAAAGCATCGCGGAAAAAGCGCGCCAAAACATTCCGCGCGACATTCCGCATTTTTCTGTATTTTGGATTTCCGATTAGCGACGACGAGTCGCGTTGGTAGTAAGGATTTTGTTTTACCGACGTCCCAATTTTTTGACAGAGAGGCACGTTCCACCGTGTACGCATCCATTATAATCACATAGAGAATTCCACTTGAGCGTGGCCATTATCTCATAAAAATACGGCTCCCTTTCGGCGGGGACCGGGAAGAAAAAAGAAACGGTCGTTTATGCCGCGATTTAATACCAGATTAACGAGGCAATTTGCGTCGAAGTGGGAGAAGGGTCGTTTAATCGGCGGGAGCGGCTAATTTGTCATCGACATCGATGCCCATTTACTCGTAATTTCGTATCTCGAGCGCGATTCTTATGACTCTTGCGGCCCGTAGATCAGAGGCGGATCCTCGCGCGCACCAGCTTGCCGATCACCGATCCAGAAAAAAGCTGATGAATCGTCCGTTCGCCCCTCGGCGCCTGCGTCGGGTCCGGCCGCGAATCCATTCCGCGCCGCGGAAAACGCGCTTTGATTGATATTTAATCGCCTCGGGAAAGACCTGAAATAGTTGTCGGCGCCTCATTGATAATTGACAAGCTTAATGCGGGCGCTATTGATTAAATGCGTCCGGCTACGGGGTGCATCCCTCTTGTTTACAATGCGCCGCGTTACATATTCATAGGAAATTAATTAATTTTGATAAATTCGGTACGAACGAGCGACACGCAATACATTTAAAAGGCTTCCGGCGCGTGCGCTTATCTAAATTACACATTAACGAAATTATTTATTCGAGAGGTGGAACAAAGAGGCAACGACACGACGGGCGGCGGCGGCAACGGTGACGGCGGTGGTGGTGGCGGCGGCGGCGGTGGCAGCGGGGGGACGGGATGGTTGGGGAAAGCAATTAATTCGAATGAATTTATCTCGAAATAGCGCGCCAACGCTCGCTATTTTCCCATTCGTTCCTTCTACGCACCGGCGTATCTTCTCATCCGCTTCAGAATGTACATTAATTCCTTATCGCGTGAATTTTCCTTCCGACAGAGGGAGATACCTTGTTGCTCACGTAAGACCGTGGATTAATTAAAAAGGTGGACTGTCCGCTATATCTCTGCGTGTACCTCACGTGACCTCACGTTGGGGCAGAAGCCGGTCCGCGCGGCGTCTCTCGCGTTTCGCGTCCCATGTTCAAATATTATTCCGTCCGTGTTCGCGCACGGATATCGATCTACGTACGCTCCACTTTTTACCGGGCCGCGATATTTTCCCTAGATTACGCTGGATTTGGTGGCGCGGAACGGCGCCCGGTGCCATGCGGCGAATAACGGTCGTATTTAATGGATAGTTAAGTAGAGGAGGTCTCCTACGTGGCTCGAATACTCGCGCGCATCCCCGACGCCGCATATGCGCCGGCACACATACGATAAAGTGCACCGATGGCGTCTGCTGCTGCTACTACTGCTGCTGCCGGGCATGTCCTTGCTGTAGAGCGTTGCATCTTTCCTCTACCGAGGCCTTTATCTTTTACCGTGGTCTCCGTGGTGCGCTCGTACGCCGCTACAGCCAGGGGAAATTTAAAAGGGAATGGATAAATCAATTTATCATTGCGCCATTCTGCGCTTAAATCCCTTAAGCGTCTCACCGTGGCACATAGATTATTTCGCACACTGATATCGCGAGATTGATGCCGGCGTATGCGCGGGGCGGGAACATTCGGTTTGCTGGAAGTTGCGCTATTTATTTGCTGTTCCGTGTGCAAAATGTCTTGCGACACGCGCGCGAACTCAATTTTCGCAGATTCTCCGGCAAGTTCCGACTTTGACGTCTGTTGCGCGAAAATGTCGCGAAAATGTCGCTTCTCGCGCGAGAATCTCAGCAAAACTGCGAAGGTGGGTGGTAATTTGTCCGTACTTTTCACGTAACGTTGTCGTTATCGCTATAAAATAACGTAGATCTTGTTGCAGTTATGAGACTGTGACGCGCAAAATTATTCTTTATCTTTGATGTTATTACCGTTGTGGCTGCGTGCTATTTTATTAAGGCGAGCACCAGGAGAACTCTGGGACCACCCCTTCATCCTTACGAGATATCATTATCGCGGTCGCTTGTAGAATCGCGAGTCACGGCGAGCACGTGCACCCCCCGCGAATATGTGTCCCGTCATATTTGTCGGCGGTATGCAAACACGGCCGGTGCATAACCACACCAAACACGTATTCCCGACCCTGCGCACCGCGTCTCGTTTCGACTCGGCCCGCCGACATCGGCGAAAGAGGCGAGAGAGGAGAGAACTCTCTCTCTCTCGTTCTCTCCCGATGGCGTTGGCTGCGCCGGGATTCGTATAGACGGTTTTACGGGCCGCTTTAGATTATACGCCTGAGATAACGGGCGCAGGAGCGAGCGGGAAGCGAGCCTTTATTTGCAGTCAGCCGAAAGTATGCGAGCACTCGCGCCGCTTTTCCCCAGTAATGCGCCCGGACCCCCTCTTTCCCCGGTGCGGGGTTGTTCGTCGCCTCTTTCTCCACTTTCGGCGGAGAAGGCGAAAGGCGATTTCCTTCTCTTGCCACACTCGGCAGCCGCGGCCAGGACCGAACTAAGTTCGGCCATTCTCCGCGGAAAGGAGCGATTTATATCGGGACCGAATGAGAAGAGCACAGCGGAGGTGGGTCGAAGTGCGCGCGCGCGCGCGCGGCATCGCCCGGTTTTAGACTCGGCGATATCCGCGATTTCGTTTAATAGTAAGAATTTATGTGCCCGTCTCCCAGCGGGGCGATAGCGCTGATATATCGCGATTGCGGCTCGCGAGCTGTACGCATAGCGCGCGTGACTGTGACTTACGGCGGGGCTTAATGCGAAGCATCATCGCGGCAAATCGATCATAAGAAATAGCGTCGGTCCGCGAGAGAGATACGTCGGGAAGTAATTTGCCGCCGCGGCTTACACGTCGAGCCGTCGTCATCCCGCGCGCGCGTGGGAGTTGCAAACACAACGAGTTGCAGGAGGGGTTGTGACAGATGTCGGCGATTCGTTCGTTGGATCGCGCTGTGTCTCTTTATAATGGAAACGGATTCGTCGATACTTGGGATCTTACAGACTCCAGGAGACTTCTCTTTCTCTCCTCTCTCTTTTTCTTTTTTCTCTCTTTCTCTCTCGGATTTAATAGATACCGAACGTCGCAATTCCTAAACGTTGCACCGGGTGTTGCACCGGGTCGCGCTGGGGTGCCAATCGAATCTCTGTACGCGCGGTGTCTCGCGTAAAAATCATCGCGCGATGTCATTAAATTCGCGCTCGTGGTATTTCCCGACGGTCTCTTTAAGCGGATCCCGATGCCGAGTCGTTCTCCCGACTGCAACGGCGATAGCCGTTATCGAGCGAGTCCGCATCGAGGGGTCTACGGAAAGAGGAGAAGGTGGAGGAGGAGGAGCAGGATGAAGGGGAGCAGTTCGTGCTCGTCGGCCGCGGTTTCTATCCCGCGGAAACTTAAGGTCGACTGCACATCGGGGCCCGCAGCCTCGTACGAGAGAACGCCTGCCGTGCTCGTAAAAACCAGTCTGATCCCTTTATCGCCGACACCCTCGCTACTACACCTACGCGTGGATTATACCTATCCACCTCCCACGTCCTCCACCTCTCCCATTCTTGCCCGGCTTTTCGCACACGCTCGGTATCAATAACCGGTTTCATCGTTGGCGCGTTAGATGCATCGTCCAGGTATCGTTTGTCGCGGCATTACGACGGGCCGCGTTTATTATGAATAACGCGGACCACTACCACCACCAACAGCATCAGCACCACCATCACCTCCTCGTTCTCGCCGATGGAATACGCCGGCGATCGCGTGTTGCGGCGCGGACGCGATGATTTATCTTCGGAAGAGTTATTACTTGTTTTTCCCGAACTGTTTACCGCGCCGCGCGGTTTTGCAGTTCGCGGGTTTATCGCGCGCTCGGGCGTGTAGACGGTGGGCGTGTAAACAATTCGTTTTTCAAAAATTTATTTCTCGCACAAAAACCGGCTAGGGAAGCCGGGAGCAGCTTTCGCCGCGCTAATTGTCGCGCCCCGTCCGGAGATTTCGCGACGAGTTTTACGACCGACCTTTCTCTCCCCCATCGCCTGGATAACGCGTCGCGGGACTCGCTAATGTGCGCTTCGTTACTTCGACTTATTCGCGCCGCGGATATCGAACATTCACATTCCCGTTTCCGCGCGCGCGTTTTGTTTCTTCTTTTACCTTTCCTTTTTTTGTTGCCGTTGCGTCAGGCGGCACAGTGAAATAAAGGAGATATAAGCGAGAGGAAAAGGGAGAGAGAGAGAGAGAGAGAGAGAGAGGAAACGACGTGCTCCGCGGCGCGGCGAAAAATCTGACACTTTTCGTTTATCCGACTAATCCGCGGAAAATTCCGCATTCGCCGTGCACCCTCTCGACGCTTTTGTGCTCGCCTCTCCTCAGTGCTGCGAGTTCGCGTATTTGCGTATACCTACCTGTTCCGCCATTTTCACGGGCTCTAAGGAAGATCCTTTTTTTCTGACAGGGATATAAAGCTCTTTTCTCTTTCTCTCTCGTTCTTTTTTCCGCTTCTCTCTCTCTCTCTCTCTCTCTCTCTCTTTTTCTCTTCCTCTCTATCTATCTCTCATTCTCTCGCCATTCGTCTATTCTGTCTCTTTCCGCCGGTTAGCCTGCTCGGCTCTCACTTGCCGAGCTCGAGTTCGAGGTCGCATATCGATTTGCCGCGTTGGCACCCTCGAATCCTCGTAAAGCCTCATGCTTCATATGCATCGCCGGGAAATTGAAAGATATCGCGCGCCTGGCACGCGAGGGAGAAGGAGCGAGAGAGGCTGCCACTCTCGCGCCACGACGCTCCAAATCGAAAATTGCGTGTCGTCTCCGAGCGTGTGCATCTCGCGAGCCCTCGCGCTGGTTTTCTCTCCGTCCGTCGTATGGCATGAGAACATGCGCTACGAGAGATCTCGTAGGAGTCGTTAGTTCGGATATCGCAAAAGCGCTCCCTTTTGACGTGTCCCGGCGAAATCTCGGCGTTTTTGCACGAGCGCGCACAACAGCATTTCGTTCGAACGGGCATGCCTTCGAGAAAGTCGCGACTCGCAAGAGTTCGGAAAATCCGAGGCCGCGAACGTATATGTCGCTCTGCCGAATGTGAATTTTCTGGTGGGCCGCAAGGGACGGTAAAAGCTGCGATTTAAATTTCATTTGTAAAGTTCGCAGCGAAACAATAACTGCGTTATATCGCTCGCGTGCGCGCGCGAGGTGATATTTGGCAGCTGTTCTAATTTTACACGCTGTCCAATTACAGCTGCGATTGTTTTTGTGAATGTACAATATTTCGCTTAAAATCGGTTGCTCCACGTCGCGCGTCCGCCGTTCGATATGTGTGTTTGTTGGTGTATAACTATTTTCTGCGTTCGTACGCCGAGTTCACCCCGGATCGTAACGCGTTTCGGATCCGATACTTCCGCTTGTCTAATTTCAACGAAAATACTCAATACCGTGCGCTCATGGAAAATACAACAATTCCGGAGCGCGATGCGTGTGCGATTTGATTAGTGTATCAATGCAATGATCGTTGAACTATGCTTTGCTTCTGTATACACAAAGTTGTGCGGTTTATACGTTTCCTCAAAAAAATGAGCAAACGCTGAGAGCTGTTGTCGAGCGTAACACAGCGATTATCGGTTATCTCGTTACTTTTCCTTCACTAGTCCAGTCGAAATTAATTAATCTCGACTTTAATTAATTAATACTTAACATCTACTTCAACAAAATGTGTCTACTTTTGACCTCAATATTCCATTTAACGCCCATTTCGATACTCTGAAGTTTATATCAACCTCTTCTGATTCCATTCGACCTACAGTTTTGCCGAGAGGTTCTTTTTAGAACCTACGAGTGATATTTTGTGCGTTTTCTGCCATTTAAAGACGCTAAGTAGAACTTCAGTTTTCATGTGTATTAAACGTATGATCCTTCAGAATACACAGATGTTAGAAAACTGAGGTCGCAAGTAAGGTTGAAATTTCGACTCGACTAGCTACCGATATCAAGCCGACAATGCGCGCAAACCTAGCCGAAACGACATCGCGATCGATTGGGAGGCACATAAGCGCGACGAAAATGATAATTTCATTCGGCGAAGAGATTGAATTATCCGACAAAGTTCCTTAACCGATCATTCACTGACGCGTCTACGGTGTCGGCGCGCCTCCGCTCTGCTCCGCTCCGCTTCGCTCGGCTCCGCTCCACTCGGCTGATAACCTCGATAATTCATGGAGATACAAAGAACTAATTTTCAACATGCCCCCTTCGCGCTCGTGAACGTTCCGTGGAACAGCGGTATGAGCGCCTGGTAATTTCGTTTATACTCACGGCAGAGAAGTTAGGGGTTATACATCCTGCCGGAGTTGCGTGCGAAACTCGTGTGTGAGGGCGAGGGCGTGCGCGAGAGGAGGGATGATCCATAAAAACAGCGCGCCACCGTAAGTCCCCGGACCGCTTTTGTAACCGGCGCGATTCCCGGAGAGCCTTTACGACCCGAGGGTTCTTAAGATTATCGCGAAGTCGTTTTGTATTAGCGACGTTGTATCACGTTCGACATCTTGATGGAGCCTCTCATCCAGCCGCGCGCAACCGTTTGAGCTTGCTTCCGAGAAGTTACGGCTTTTCGTTACAGGTTTCAGTTACACCGTAGTAATAGTAGCAGGGTTTTTGTGAAAAAAGCGCAAAGCATCCACCTGAATGATCGCGCGTCGAGTTTCCCGAGTCCTTGTCGTCTCATTTCCCGTGTCATCAACGAATCGATACTCGCTCGAGCGAGACAATTCCAATCGGACCCTTCGAAATTCTCAAAGTGTAACAAGGGCCTCATTCAGGGTACATAGCGAACATTAAGTAAGCTCTTTTAATTCTAAGTTCCGCTTTTCTGATATGAGCGTCACATGTAACGCTACTTCAGCTTGAGAATCAGAAAAGCATATTTAATGTTCGATACGCGTTCAGAATACCGCCCCAAGAGTTTCCTACGTACGTACACCGTTATCTTAGCAAATCGATCCACTAGCGACAGCTGCAGTGACGAGCCCTTGACGTCGTTAGAGTAGCTACATCATTTCCATAAGATATAACGAAAAATTCCCCTCACTTTTCCGCAACTTGAAGATGAAAATAAGAAATGGACGATTGAGTAATTAAAATGGGGCAGTTGAAGAGGGAATCAATTAATAGAATATTAGAAATTGGAATTCACATACACACACACACATACACACATAGGGTCGGTTTGACATGAGACGTAATTCACCGTATACATATTCGCTACATAAGAACTAAAATATTCGCTCCAACATGAACATTTGGTACTTACTCGCCTCGCGCAACGAAAAATAACTTAGGATAAAGGGCGTTTTACTTTGGCCCACGAGAGGGATATTCCTAGATGAATACCTTACGCACGTGCGTGTCTCGGAATCGCTGCTCACCAGTTTAAACGTCGAAATTTCGTCGTCCCTCGCGATTACGAAGGAAGGTATGGGCGAACGCGCGCGGTACAGGGTGTGTTGTTGGGGAACTGGTTGGAGGATCATACGTAAAAGCGACGCGCGCGAGTAGTCGGGGGTCCGCCGAATGGAAACGGGGCGGCGATGTGAGGGGTCGGTAATGCCGGAGTAAGGGTAACAGGTGCTATCTAGAGCGGCTGTTACAACCCCCGGTGAGCACGCGAGCGCGTACGTATGTACGTGTGTTATGCGCCGAGGCGAAGCTGCTCTCGCGAGGAGCCGCGCGGAGTGTCGGCCTGTTCTTCATTTCGGTTCTCGTTGCGTCGCGGTGGAAACCACCCCTCCGCCACCACCACCGTCAGTTTTTACCCGCAACTAATCCCGCCGAGCGTTCGCAGTTGGATGCGATCCGGCGCGCGGAAAAAGCTCCGTTTTTCCGCGGTGAGTGTTCGCGAGGAAGCCACTCGCTCGCGCGCTTCTCCCGGCGTCGTCGGAGCCGCGAAACTGCGAGCTGCCTCGTTATAATTGAAGCTCGTTAATAATCAAGATCTCATGCATAAATCCGATCCTATTAACTCCGCCAAAGAGCAACGTTTTTTCACATGTGGCGGCTGTGTGCCGCCAGTCGTACGATGATTAGCTTTAAATATTGACGGTTGTTAATGAGATAGTACACGATTAATTCGTGCTTCCGCGCGCCTCTGTGCGCCCGAGAACACACGTCGTTTTGGCCGATTGGATTCAAGCACGAGTTCGTTTCCGTCCCGACAACGTCCTGTATACAGGACAACGAGGACAGTTGGCAGATTTACCGTGGGTGTGATCTTGTACGTGTTCACGCTCGACCACGCGCTATTTTTTTTGTCGAGATTCTCGCACTGTGGTCGCCCGGCCTGCTGTCGGAGTCCCGTTGAACTTTTGCATCCGGATTTCACCTGTTCGTGCGGAATCGTGGAGGAAGAATGGCAGCGCGTGTGTGTCACACACCGGCCTTTTGGATCCCGGTGAACAATGCGAGACCTGCGAGTCCGTTTCGCTCTGCATGCGACACCGAACGTTAATGCGATTTGTCGAGCGTCATAATAGTAATAACGTACTGAGGCCGTATTGATTTTGCAATAATAATGGAGCGTACTGTTTATCCGATTACGCTCGCTGTGCGTACCATAATGCCGGATTCTTTCCAGCGCGCGCGCGTATGTCGAGTCGTTGCATGCACTCTGTCGTGTGTGTGTGTGTGTGTGCACGCACGTTACGGTTTTAGTGTAATACGGCTGGACGTATATTCCGATGTAACTCACAAATATAACCTGACAAACGGTACGGACGTGTGTGCGCAGTGTACTTGTAGAGTTTTTTAATAGTCAGAATATCCTAAATTATAAATTGATTTTGACGCTATTCCACGGCCAACGTCGATGATATATTCCATTCTAATTACGCAAAGTGTCTAATTTGCCTACAATTTATCGATATCGCCAGTGGATATGTAGCCAGAGCTGATGGCGTTTTCCTCGACGTGGCTTTATCCGAATTTTCCTCGCGAGTCTGCGTTCTGCTCGAACGTAATCCATCCATCGCGGATATAAAATTTTTGCCATCATCGGCAACACCTGTATTATGTATACTGCACTTCAAGATCGAAGCATCCAGACAGAATGGTGCTTCTTATTTATCAACCGGTGGCAAAATCTTGCCATGTTGTGAAGCGCGACAAACGATAAAAAGCAGCTGTCGTGTGGGCTGTTGGAAATAGCTCGCGGGTCAAAATTCGCGTGTGCACCGAGACGGGAGAACAAGTGGAAACGCGTCGTAAATCGGCGCGCGATGCTGAGAACGATCGATTAGTTGAAAGTCGCGACGTCGCGACTCCGACGACGGCAAAATCGCGCGAGTAAAATTCCGTTCTGTTTTTCAAATTCGTGTAAACGCGGACGTAAAACCCCAAAGGTCACGTAAAGCGCAGACCTATGAATAATGTCGATAGCCGGGGAAGGGTCGCAGGTATGTTCCCTTTTCGCGATGCATGGCAGGTTCCATCGCGCTTTCGACTGGGCTTACTCCCGTCCGCACGGAGCGACGTCTACGTAGTATTCCGTATAGCATCGAGAAAGCAAAGAGACGAAGAGGGAATAGAATGGAATAGAATACTGGTTTATTATGCTCTAGGATCAGACTTTCTCAGTGCAACATACAAGTACAAAATATTAATACAGACACAGTCGTCACGCAGAGAAAAACGGTAGAAAAATAAGATGAGAAAGGCGGAAAGAGGAAGAAACAGCCTGCATAGTGCTTTAAATTTGCTATTTCGCGAAAAGCGGGCGCGGTTGACGCGCTGAAGATTCCATTTTCCGCGGCGGCGAGTCGCGGGAATATCTTACTCCCGGACGCTATTTTTCTCGCGCGGCCTCCGCGCGAATTTCTTGCCGCGGTGCATCGCGGTGAGGCCGTATTCGCACGCAGTCTGGGAGACGGAAACTGGCGCGTTGCGTGTGCACAGCGCATATGCCCGACTCGATATATTCCATCGCGCGGCGCGCTATTCGCTGAAGGCGCATAAACCGCTTGTCGATTTCGGAATGCATACCGAACTTTATTGAAATACATCGGCGTTCCTTCTATCTCTCGGCCCGC
Organism: Odontomachus brunneus; assembly: GCF_010583005.1. NCBI lineage: Eukaryota > Metazoa > Arthropoda > Insecta > Hymenoptera > Formicidae > Odontomachus > Odontomachus brunneus. The sequence goes on along the minus strand of NW_022639608.1, from coordinate 711,152 downwards.
GAGAGCCGCTGGCATTTGACTATCATTTTCGTATTCTCCAAAGAGAGACAATGTCGTTCGCTCTTTTATGCGATGCATTTTCGCGTCGAGTTGTTTTTGTTCCTGACGTCTTCTCGCGCCTATGTATATGTATATACATACATCGAAAACCCGCTTTTACATACTAGGAATCAGCTTCCATCGTGCGTGCCTCGCATTTTCGTGCGATAATACGTCGAACGGGCGCTGGCGGCGCATAGCTGCGGGAAAAATCCGTCGATGTGTTCGATAGAATTTAAATATTGTTAATATTTAGGGGTGTTTTAAGTAATAATGACATCCGGGCGGATAATACCACACAGTCCGGAACAATAGGTGGTTGTTAGCTCACCTCCCCTCCCTCCCTTTATTTTTTCCTCGTAATACGCTCGGTACATGGTTGGGCTCTTTCCACGTTGTGTTCACCAATTATTGGTTTCGGCTGTTCGGCCTGCAACCGAAACACGCTTCGTTCGATGTCGCCGACCCTCGTTAGTAGTTCGGTATTACATTCTCTATTGGAAATAAAATATCGTAAAAAAGCTCTCCAAGAGCGATCTCCAGTGAGGTCCGATCGATATTCACCGCTAAAACGTGTTGTGTAAATTTTAGCGTGGTCCTGCGGCTCGGGATGTAGGAGGGTGAATTGGGGGAGGGGGAGAGGGAGGGAGACGAGAGCACAGGAGGGAGGAAAAAATCAGAGCCACTACAATGCCTTAAATTTGCATGGGGCTTTTATCGTGCGCTTGAAACGCATATTTCTACATATTGGCGCAATTCTGTTGCTATCGCCGCGATGATGATATTTCTCGTTTGCTCTTGTTTGTTCGAATTTACTGTTGAACCCTCAAAAGTTCAATAACAATAACCTCCTGTATCAAGTATCATATAAAATAAATTACATTTAATTCAGAAAAATACGGGTCGAAAACCAACACGTTTTGAAAATTGTTTTTACTTCATTTTATTGAAAATTTTCCCTCTCTCTTTCTTCCTGGCTCGCGCGCGCGAGCGTAACGTGAAATATCGCGTGACTGTTCTCCCTTATGTAAACTCCGTCTTTCCTATTTTCTATTTTAAGACATCACTCACACATAGGCTCGGATGCTCAAGTTTCTATCCCTTCACCCTCAAAGGGAAAATTGAGGGAGAAACTGAAAGTAAGCGAATGTCATCGAGTCTGCAAACTGTCGCGCGGTGTGACTTTAACAATAATATCGGTAGACGTATTCCTCTCGAGTCGGAAGTCGTTGTATCTTTATTTTCGCGCCGGGCGAATTATTATTGATAACAAATAATAACGAAGCTAGAGTCAGCGCGAAACCGCCTGCGAAATGGGTAAACAATCATTTGTTCGCGGTTGCCTGTTCGCATCGTGCTAGTCGGAAGTTGGACGAGGGAAGCGGAAGAGGAGAGAAAGAGAGAGAGAGAGAGAGAGAGAGAGGGGGAGAGAGAGAGGGAAAGAGAAAGAGAGAGAGAGAGAGGGAGAGAAAGAGAGGGAAAGAGAGAGAGAGAGTTTGGGAAGGGCAAAGGGTGGACGGATAAATTGATGGTTGGATACGGGTAGGAGAAAAGCAGAAAAGATAAAGAAGAGAAGGACGCCCATTTCGGGACGGTGGTCGACTGCTCTTGGCCCTTGTCCAATTTCGGACGTTTTGATGTGGAAGAAGGAGGACGAATGTAGAGAGAAGTGGTGCAATAGCGGGCGAGTGGAGTTCACGTTCGAACATGGGTTTAGCGATAGAACGAAATGGGGTTACGAAAAAGAATTACGCTCGCTAAGTAGAGAAAGAAAGGAAGAAGGAGAGAGAAAGAGAATGCCCGGTTTTAAGAATGGGTACTCTCCGTCCGAGGAGATGTACCCGTTCATTAAGACTCGCGATGAGATCTTGAAGCAGCCCTGAAGAAGTCTCGTTATCCGCTCCGAAAAATCTAATACGCGCGAATAGACGAAAATTATTTTTACATCACGAAATCGGGAAGATTAGTGTGCGAACGTTTGTCTTCGCGCACTGAGGAAAAGAGTGTTTAGTATTGGTTGCTATAGATATATGTAGAAAGATATATATTACCTTGGATACATATTGCTACTGCTACATTAAAAAAATATATATATCTAAAAAATAAAAAATATTTCTTGACGTTGGGTATTATAAAATAATATATTTTCTTGGAACAATATCTTTCAAATAAGAAGATATACATTTTCTTCAAACATAGCTTTTCACGAAAAGACGATTGTTTATTCTATTTAAATAAAAAAAAAAAGAATTATATTTGAGCTAATGTTATTAGCGCTCATCAAGAAAATATTCTTCATTTGTTATTTTTTCTTTCAGTGTATTTTTGGCTAGAATCGCAAGAAGATTTAGTTGGCGCCGAAATTAAAAATAATTTTCTAGAAAGTTAATTATTTCTCTCTCAATGTGTGCATGATTGATCGACACGTTATGAAATTCCATCGATCGACCGTTGCTGGACTTATTTGAAAATTATCCTACGCTCGTCTCGAACGAGTGATTTTCGTAGCTATTTCACCGATTCGCTGATTCGCCGATGGCACACTTAGCTGCCGCTCTCCGCACGATATTTGCCGACCGTTGCGTAATCATCGCGGCCGATATTATCGGCGTTAACATGACGGTGCGATCGCGTTATTGTAAAATTCCCGGGAGGCGGACAAGTCGCGGACGTAAATCGCTCGCTAACTGCCGGACGCCGCGTTAGCGTCGGCTATGATGATTTGTCGCTTCGCCCGATCGGAAGTAACGACCGATTCGTACGGGCTTCGGGGCTTAACGATCGCCGGATACGAAGTCACGTACGTCGCTCTCCGACTACAGTTGCAGCTGCAACTCGTTCGTGCCGCGCACCGTCCGAGCGTGTTTATGCAACTCGCGCGCGCGCTCCCCGCGAGCGCTCGTGATTGCCCGGCTCTCGCGCGCTCTCCGACGAATAGCAAACTCCGCGGCTCCTCCTCGTCGGAATTGCAAATAACGCACGCCGCCGATATATTTTAAAACAAGCGCTCCCCGATAATAGCTTCGCCGCGGAATGCCGCCGAATCCCCGATCGGACAGCACCCGCGGCGACGATTCGTCGATCTGAACTTATCGAGACGCGCGCGAAATTTGCCACTTGATGAATTCGAAGCCCTATCGTACTTTTCTGTAATAGTGAATGGTAGACTTCCTCGAGTCAGAGTCAGGACACCGTCCGCTGAGAAGCTTCGTCATTCTTTCAGTCTTAGAGTTTCTCTCTCGCTCCTACTAGAGCTCCCCACTCACGTTATCCCTGAAAATGTCGAACAGAATCAACCAGTAATCATTACACTTTGTCCTAATTCTGATTCTGAGAGAAGCTCCAGTGAGCAATAAGTGTAGCTGTATATGTGAATGTACAAAACGCGATCGATCCGACTAGTTTCCACATTTGTCCCAGTGGTATTAATCATCAAAAATTTCCTTTGACTAAATAATCCGCAAATCAATAATAATATGTAAATTGGTCAATCGTCATACGTAAAATCGCATAATAATTTCATGTATAAAATTACATAATATATAATATATATAAAATCACACGATGACTTTATCGATTGACGAAATTATTAATCAATTGTTAATCAGACTTTGATGCAACTGATTATACACCGATCAATAATTAATTTCATTAATCGATTAAATTATTCGTGATTGTATATGTGATTCGACTAGTTATTGATTCAGCAGTTATCTTACTCAAGGAAAATTTTCATCGATTAGTGCCCAATACTAATCTGCCTATAGATCATGACTTGCCAATTGCACAAAAATACGTTGTAATTCCTTGGAATTATGCGCGACTATAAAGCGGGGAGCACACACTCTTGCATAAAGGCATAATGCATAACGCATAAGAAAATTGACCAGAGTCCTTTATTTTCATCGTGGCAATAGAAATGAGGATTCTGATTGGTTAATTATCTTATGCGTTGTGCATTATGCCTTTATGCAAGAGTGTGTGCTTCTCGCTTTAGAATTAAGGTGAAACTTGAACGGTGCAGAAAAAAGTGCATTCATTCCGCGTGTACGCAGCTACTGTCCACGTTGCAAGAAGTTATGCGAAACGCGCGAGTTTTGCTCCGGAACGATGGTGGGTCTTTTTCTCCCTCTCCCTCTTTCTCTCTTGCTCTCTCTGTCCCTCTCTTTCTCTCTCTCGCTCTTCCTCTCTTTCGCTCTCTGTGCGTCGATGTGCGAAAATAGAAAAATTCGCATGGCGAGCGCGGGTAAGATGGCTGTCGCAGGAACCTTGTGCCAATTTCTAGAGCGACTGAATTTCCTAGAAGAGGCCCCGCGACCGGACGAGCGAAAAAGACGTAATGGCGAAACGGCGACCGACACGGGGGAGAGGGGGCGCGCGCGGCTCCGGGGGGCGTCTATTATTCACGCGACGACGGCGTTAAGCGGGGCGTAATTGTGAATATTTTTGCCGCATCTGCGCTGTCGCTCAAGACGCGCGCGCGCGATGGCCGTCGTCCAATTGTCTCGGTTCGAGCCAACTTCGGCTCTCCCGTTAGAGCCGTCGAACTTGGCTCTGCGACCGCTTGAATTCCGTCTCGTAGAGCGCGCGCACTCACACAATGCCGCGCGCCCGATATACACGTTGTCTATCGGTGCGCATACGTGGCGCGTTAACGACGTTTCACCGCGAGAACACGACAGCTATTAATTTGGTAATGGGTGATCGGCTAATTTCTACCTGCGTTATCAAATTCGCGCCTTACATACACACCGCGAATTCCATCCCTCTTTGCTCGTCTCGCGGAGAAACGCCTTGCCATGTGTCTCTTTGTATGATAAAATTTCTCTCCGACGGATATTATTAAAAAAGAAACTGCGATTTCTTCAACTAATAGAATCTTGAGAATATTCACACACGATGACACTTAATCCTCCGCGTACAAATGTTTGGTGGTTTGTCAGGTCCGAACGAATATTCGATCGTTTGTCAACTTTTCTAAAGAGCCCAGGAAAATTTCAAGATAACGCAAATTTATTTGCAGATCTTTATTTTATTGCGCTGCTATCTTATAGCCGAGGCTTTTCCTATATCTTTAGAAAAGGAAAATTGTCGAAAAATATTAATTTTCAACAAGTTATGTTAGAAGTTATGTTAGACATGTTTAACAGATTCAGATTGTACTGTAAAAATTGTCCCAAAAAATATGTTTGTGCATGAAAGATTATTTAAGAGATCTGAACGAGTGGAATGCTCGCAGTGTGCTCTCTGAAAACTTTAATCATTCGACGCGTCAACGTCGATTAATCGTCAAGTGTCATCCCGTCGTCTTTCATTTTCTTTCGCATACACGCGCGACGGGCGCCTCGTCAGTTTATTCATCACGAGTCGGACACACTCGACATTCCCACTGCGCCAAGTCATCCTTCTGTACACATTCATCCGCATGCACGGGCTCGTTCGTTTATGATTATCCCGTGTTTCGTCGGCGAGCGCTGCGTTTACAGACGGATTAAAGGTAGGGAGAGAGAGAGAGAAAGAGAGAGAGCGAGGGAGAGAGAGAGACAGACAGACAGAGAGAGCGGACCAGATCGTCGTTGGGAGATTTATCGAGCTGCTGGAGCGACCCCCTCGTTAGGGGATGCGAATCGCGCCGAGCAAAAATAACATCATCCCTTTCGGCCGATATCAATCTCTTTAGGCGGGGAATAAGGGATCAGGTGGATCTAGCTTATTTCGTTCGGTTCGAAGGATTCATCCCTTTCTCCACGTCCTCGCTCTCTCTCTCTCGTCTCGCGTATGTGAGCGCGTACGTGCTTTCATGGCTTTACGTGGGGCACGCATGAACGCCGGGGATGAGTCTTGAGCGAAAATCGATGCGGCAATTAGGCACTCGCGAAGATTGCCTAACCACGCGGATAAAAGCCCGCGTTCACGTCGACGGGAATTTTGCATTTTACATCGTACACCTCCCTCCCTCTCTCCCTACTGTTTCCCGTTGCTGCTGTGTTTGAGCTTTCGTTCGATCATTAATTATAGACACACACGTGTGTATGTGTTTATTAATACTTTCCGCGATTTATTGTACTTATTTTACGTTCTCACAGCGTGTTAAGCGAGCCGACTTCTTCGCCCTCTTCGACAATGTTGAGAGAATGTTAAAAGTCTTAACACCGTAGAAAACTAGTTTTCAAGCACGACCGGGGGGAATTAAAAGTTCGTCGCTCACTCGCGCCGCAGCGGCGTCTGATAATGCATATTAGAGAATCTGCTGGGAAGTGTACGAAACTTCTCGGCTTCGTAGCGATTAATTATTCAGATAATTTATTATTTAGGTATTTTCGCGACCGGTATCCGAGCGGTTTAGCGATTCCGGACGCATCCGCAACGCGGAACAGGTCTCGAAAGCAATCCTCGTTGTGGCGTTCAGATCGTACGTGAGGGACTCGCAACGTTGTGAACGCTCGGGAACGTTAACGTTAAACGGTAGCAGCGTCGTCGACGACTCAGAATTCCTCTAGTCAGTTAGGACGCAGCATGATAATTTCTGATTGGTCCGCGTCCCGTCAGCCATTTTTAGGGGTGACGTGGGTCAGGGGTGAGTAAGAAAGGTGAGAGAGAAAGTCTGGTAGGACTGAAAGAGAAGCTTTAAGATTGAAATGACGAAGTACACTGCAACTTTTCTCTCGTTCACTCTTCCTTTCTGGCGGGTGATGTCCTAACTCTTTGACTTGAGGAACTCTACAACGGTCGTCGCAAAGTTTTTCCGAAAACATCTCAACACGGACAGAATCGGGAGGACACGGAAAGAGCGCAATTGCTGCGACCAAGTCCGTGATTCACGCTCCGCGACGTATCTACGCACGTCTATCTAGACGCGAACGAGAATGTACAGCTGCGGGGACGGCGATATCAGTAACAGAGGCAAACTGTGTGTTTGCCCCTTCATTACCCCCGGGTAAACACCAGTCGGTTTTAATTACGACCCGAGCGCGACTGCATTTCCTCCCGCTTGTTATTTGCTCGCTCGCTCGTTCGTTCGTTCGTCCGAGCTATCCAACTTTCTTACCGGTTTGGGTTAAACGGAACTCGCGCGCGCGGAACCTAGCGATGAGACTCCCGTTGGCCGATACCGTCTCGTTCTGCTCGCGTTTCCACACGGAGCCATCATATCTCGCTCGCGAGTTCGCGGCGCGTGAATCGCTCTGACGCGGCACATGCAGCGCCCTCGTCCTCTCGCCGTCGTCCTTCTCGCCGTCGTTCGATCTGCAGATAAAATCGGGATTGCGCGGCGGGTTTTCACTGAAAACGACCGAGCTCGGATTTCGCGTGCGTACGCCTGGAAATGAAAACGTAACAACGGACGCGATACGGCGTGCGATGCGCGATCGAATTTTTTTTCTTCCCTTTTTTTATTTCTCGTGCGCGAACGCGCGGTGAGTCAGCGGCGCAGATACGTTCACCTTCTTCCTCCGTCCAACTTGTGCACGCTCTCCAAGTTATCACCCGGTGATATTGAACGCGAGACGCGACGCGAACAATCGCATGGGGCGCAACGAATAATTTCCCGATGAAATTAAAATCGTAGCCGTGCAGGTCTCGAGTCCTCCTACCCGTCAACGGGGATTCAAGTTTCAAAGCGTTAAATGACCCGACGCGGCTGAATTATTTCGCCCTGGCCGTGTTCAGTTCGCCTTTAGCAGATGAATCGATGCACTCGACTGTATATCGGGTGCATCCAGTCGCCGAGGTAGCCGGCCGCGCGCTGTCGTAACGGATCGCCTCGATCGTTTTGTAAAGTCTGTCGTTATCGCTCGACGAGCCCGGGCGAAACCTGACGACGGAAATAAATCTCGAAAGGCGCGCTTAAGGAGCGATCGACCGGCGCGCGCGTCGGATCACCTCGTCCATAAACATTAGATAGCGGAAGTGTTGGAAGGGATCGGGGACTGAGGGCGCGGAGATAAAGAGGAGGACCTCGTCGGGAACGTAAAGGGTGCGCTTGCGCGCGCGAGAAATACCGACGAAGGATGGAATTCCGGCGACCTTATCGCGCGCTGCTTAACCTTTCTTCGCGTTTCCTCTCGAGAAGATCGAAGGAAGGCGATCGGCGAGAAATGAGAGAGGGAGAGAGAGAGAGAGAGAGAGAGAGAGAGAGGTGGAAAGAGCGGATAGTCGTTCGTGATGTTATCGCAAAGTCGTGGAAATCCGGCTTAATCCGCGAACAGTTGCGTCGGGAACCGACATGGCGCAAAGTTGAGGCTTGAGACGGGCTCCAATGTAATGAGGCCACGAATTCGCCTCTTGGCAAATGAGTCTTGGAAGAAACGCTCTCCCCACGCTCTCTTTCCTCGTCTCTAACCTTCGGTATAGCGATCGCAAATTTGTCCGCGCGAGCGAGCGATAAGAGATCTGCGTTGGAGTGGCGGAACCTCGTGATAGGAGGCTTAGCTTGTGTCATCACGTAAACAGAATGTGATTTATGAGTGCTGTGTTGTGCATTAATTAATAATAGACGTTGGATTGCATCGATGTTTGCTTTCGCGCGACTCGGGGCAATCGTACTCTGCGATAGAAGGGTGTGCCGTTCGAGGCATAAATTTCGGCGAATTCGTGAGGCACAAATGGAAATTCTTCAATGACCCATGAATGCCTTCATATCCGCTTATTCGATCGCGCACTCGTGTGCGCTTTATTAATCTGTAGTTAGTGACGGGAAAATCAAATTGTGGCAGGGTATTAACAAAGCCTTATTGATCGCTTACATTCCAATGGACGGCACTTGGGAGAATTTTATTTCGGAGTTTAATTACAGAGAGATATTTAATCCCTCGAATATTGAAAAGCTGTAATATTAACCACCGTCGCGCGCTCAAATTTTCCTCTTCTGAGAAAAATTGACGTATCGCGTGCAATACGGTCGATCATGAGAGAGAGAGGGAGAGAGAGAGAG
>NW_022639608.1:690490-701328 GCF_010583005.1 Odontomachus brunneus | reverse complement strand
GAGAGAGAGAGAGAGAGAGAGAGAGAGAGAGAGAGAGAGAGAGAGAGAGAGAGAGAGACCTTTTGTGTCACGGTGACACCGCGAACTGCGCGATGGGCATCGCACTTTTGCGATTTCCAATTTGTCCGTGCATATCAGTCGAAATCGTATATCGTCGCGGCAGCAATAAGAGTTACAGCCAATTTAGAATGGCTCTGCCTTTACGAGTAGATATAAGTGACCTTTTTAACCGTGGTCCGTTACGCATAATTTACGTTCATTATCTTTAATGGGCGAGCTATTAGGAGGGGCGCGAGTAATAGTATGGCAATACCACTAATGCCTCCGGCCCTACTCTTGCTCCCTATCCTTTTCTCCACCTTCTCCTCTTTCTTCTTCCACCATTTTTCTACCAGCACGTTTAAACGTCTACTCAATGCAAATAATGGCCGGTAGCGGAAGAATATTGTTTCTTGCGCGGAAGAAAGTAATGACCGCGGAGCGCGGAGGTACCGAGGCGGATGTATCCGGGACTATATCGGGAATTGCACGTCAAGCGCTTTCCAAGGGAGACGTATTACTTCATCTATAGCTCTCGTCGAAAGGACGGTGCAGCTGGTACAGGACGTTCCATGTGGCGTGTGCGTTTATTCGGCAAATCCCTCCCTAGAATCATTTTTCTCTTCCAAAATAAATCCGATACCGTCTTCTCTAATATCTCAATCTTCCAAGTCCATCGTATCGACAAATTTTAACTCTAAATCGATACCTTTCCCAAATCGGAGGCTCTATTACAACGATGTATTAATGCCGGGTCTAATCAGTTGAACATTAAAAAGTGATCTGATATAAACGTCCAGTCGCGGCTAAAATTCGGAATTCGACTGACGCTGTGTAATGGCGGAGAAACGCTTACGTTCCATTCACAGTCTCACTCTTTGTTTCTGTACTGCACCCCTCGTTTCTGTTTTTACGTTCGCAGCGTTCGCTTTAACGCGGCTATTCGCGAAGGCGTCGCGTCGCGTCGCGCCGCACGCGGTGGACACCCCGGCGCGACGTTCGGGGCGCAAATACCTCCGAACGTCCCTCGGGCTGTCACTTAGTGTCCTAAAGAAATAACATTTCCTTCCCCGCGCATCAGAAACGCGCGCGCTCGCGCCGCATTGTCGTCGTCCTCGTCACCGTCTCCGTCTCCGACATCGTTGCCGTCGTCGTCGTCGTCGTCGCCGTCGCCGTCGACGACGTCTTTCGCCGGCGGCGGAGACGACGACGACGGGGTAACACCGCGGATTCCCGTCCCGTCGCATTTTTATTTCGCCACGAGGCCAGTCCGTAGGACGGGCACGACTGGAGGAGGAGGAGGAGGAGGGGGCATCTACCCTCGCTAGGCATTGCACAAGTGTCAGCCTGAATAATACATGTCCGTTGCAGCGAGTATACGACCTGACACGGGCTGTTCCCTGTACGTACGTACATGTATATGTGTACAGCAATGTGTACATACGTGCACACGCGCGTATACATATGTAACGATCTATACGGACGTATTTCTTTCCCCTGGCCCTCCTCCTTTCCGTCCGTTCAGCAATGCTTTCTCTCGCTCCCTCCCTCGCGCGCTAACTCTCTCCTCATGCTCCTCTCTCTCTCTCTCTCTCTCTCTCTCCCTCCCTTCTTCTACTCCCCCCTGTCGCGCAGTTACGCTCCGTGGGTCCTTTGACAAGCGAGTTTACGTTATCGCGCAAATCGCTATGCTGGCATACATATGTAGACGCATGTGTAGACGGCAGAGGACGTGTCAGGGCCGCTTCGCCGTCGTTCTCGCGACGACGAGATCTCGCGTCCCGCCGCGGGTTGACACCTGGCGTATGCAGGCTTACGGAATACACTGTCTTCCCATCCTCTCGGATAACCGAGTGAAAGATAGAGAAACAGATGATGAGGGGTGGTAGAGGAGGACGAAACAACGGCTGAACTTGTTGGGGAGTTGAAAATTTCGATCAGCGTAATGTACATCTAATGGAGATGTGATAATCGAGTCTGCCAGGTATTATAGACACTAATAGTCATTCGTGGCGGAGTTTGTCAGGTATTATGCACATCAATAGTCATTGATAGCTGAGTTTGCCTGATATTATGGATATTAATGAACATTGAAATGTTTATCGTAATAAATTAAATGTACCAAATCGTGGATGTGTATTATAAATCGACTGTGCAACCATCGCTATGCCGATATGCAACTTCGATTATAATCAATTTCTCTTGTTTTTTACATCTGTGACCGCGATAACTGATCATTAAACACTATCCTTTCGTGCGATTTACGCAACTTTCCTCCGAGATTGCGAGAACACCGCGAAGATGTACAAGAAATATTTAGATACAATTCGTTATCATTAGAAATTCGAGAAGTTGCTTGGTTGTAGAGAAAATTTGTGCTTCAGTTTCCTTTTTTGCGCGCGTTCTCGCGCATATCGCGAGCTGAAGTTCTTTTCGTCGAATCTCTCGGCCTCGTTTATCAAGTGCGCGCATCGCAGTCTAGGAAGGTATACTGTAGTCTACTACTCTCACCGTAGTCCACTCGACTCCGTCGTCGATTCTATTTCCGACGATCCGACTAACATTCGCCTTCTCTCTGTGTGTGTTGCAGGGATTACGTTCGACACGAATTGGATGCAGTGACGTCATCGGGAGTTAGCTCCACGGTGAGTAAAGTTATGCACGATTCCGGTTTCAATTGGATTCAGGCCGTTCGCGGCGCAGTTCGAAACGTGGACGACGAGCTCGATCGGCTCGAACTTCCGCGCGCAAAAAACTTTGCACGCGTCTTGAATACACATTCCGTGGCTGTATTAAGAATATGATATAAGATATCGATTTATGGAACGATGTAAGATGATTTTTCCTATATCGGTGATATAGTTATATTTTGAAGGGACAGTAGAGGTTCAGTCTAGTTCACTTGTTTAAAGATCTGAGAGAATCAATTTGGATTTATCGTTCCTCGACATTTTTCAAACACGAACTTTTGTGAACTCTTCAAATTCCGATCGTGTTCAAGTTTGTCCCGCGTCTTTTTAGCTAGAGGAATATTCTTGGGATCATTTTAGTACAAGTTGATTTAAGATTTAAGATTGTAGACACGCGTGATGGCTATAAAATTAGGGCAAACTTGGGTATCATTCCGAAGCGGTACCAACAATATACCGTGTGTTTAGAAACGCGTCGAGAACGTTTGCTCGGCTGCCGCCCTCGCGGTAAGTAAAATACGCCGTAACAGGATTAGCCGGGCTATGAATAAATTTGGTACGACGACCGAGATTACAGAATGGTGAGTGTGTATGTGTGTGTGAGAGAGAGAGAGAGAGAGGGGAGGGGGACGGGAGGATGAGAGAAGAGTAATAATATGTGAGAGAGACGTTTCCAACCTGTGAACTTATTCCTCCCCTTCGCTCACGATGACGTTATCGTGCAACCCTCTGCTACGTGGAGCTTCAAACCGCGCGCATACACGCCCGTAAATGTAAGCTCCGTGTGCGAGGCGTCTCAGCAAGCTCGCGACGAGAAAGCCTCTCGACAAAAAAGTCCGAAGAGAGAGAAAGAGAGACGGCGGACACGGGAAACGGGAAAAGAGACGGGGGATGGTCGCGCTCGAAAACATTTACAGCGAATCGGATTAACGCGGGTATTTAATCCCGCTCGCGGCTTTCTCGTCGGCGAAATAAAAAGGGGACAGGTAGAAAGGGACGCGAAAAAGATTGCGCGCGCGATGCACACAAAACGGAATCGCGGGCATAAAGGGTTTGCCCAGCGCGAAGCAAGAGAACGAAGAGGAGAAGCAGGGGAGAGGCAACGCAGACAGACTTCGGTGAAATCTCATCTCTTTAATGGGTGCAGCTTCCGCGACGAGCGAAGAGCTGCCTCTAGCGAGCTTTCGCTGTGTATCGGGATATTCGACTGATAGTACGGAGCGCGACAGGCGCGAAAAACGCGGCCTACGATTTGATTCGCGTGTCGAAGGAGCTCGGGGCGATTTTTAATCACGTTGAAAAGGCGCAAGGCGAAGGTGGGAGCTTCTTACGCGCCTGGTCTTGACATTTATCGCGCGCGACTGTTAATCTCCTTTAAAAGCATCGGTAAATCTTCGAAATTTCACGCCTCGTCGCCTCTGTCCTCGACGCGTTCTGATAAAACGTTCCGTGCACGGGCGTTGTTACTGTTACGTCGAATCGTCGGAAAGTTATGGATTGTCGTGAAATTTCATAAACACGCAATGCCGTGGAAATACTACTTTCTTTATTTGCCGCGAATTAAATTTCACAGCCGCGCGTTTATTTATTCCTCTTTTTTCTTGCATCGCTTCGAGTGGACTTCACTTTGACAGAATTTTAATTCGAAGCTTTAGTTACTAAGACATTTAATGTTGGAAATTAAAAAAATAAGAGAAACAAATGAAAACACAGGGAAAAGCGAAAAATTTATTTTAAATCCCGTAGCCCGCTTCTCTCTCTCTCTCTCTCTCTCTCTCTCTCTCTCTCTCTCTCTTTCTCTTCCCCGTTTTCTGCTGCTATATGCCGCGCGTTATATTTCCCGGTATGCCCCGCGATAGTGAATTATTTCTTCGTATTTTTACGTATTAACGCGGAAAATAATTAAAAGATGCACGTGGAAATCGGACACCGCGCGCGTTGGTGGGTAACAATAGCGAGGAGCGCTGAATTAAAATAACGCTCTCTCGGCGAACACGCGATCGCGGACTCAACGCTCGAGTGCGGCTTAAAACATCGGTTTTAACGCGGCCAGCGTGACGTGCCGTGATATATGCGCGTTGGCATTTTCTGATCAATAATCTGTACGCATTTATGAGAGCGGAAGAGACGCGTATCAAACGCGCATCGCGTCGCGCTCGGTCTGCTACGCAAGACAGTAATTTGCAATTAGCGGTCACGACAAAGTGCGCCGGCTAACTTTCTCGCGCGTTGCGTTTGCACTCCCCGCTTTCCCGTACCTTTCCTTTTTTCTCCCTACCTTTTGTTTCACAAAAACACCAATACGACGGTTCGTCGACACACCAGCGCGCAGATTAATCTCAGCAAGTCGTAATTAGCGTAATGAACCGCGGAACGTTATCTCCTAGTGTCCTTCTCGCCCCATCGCGGGGCTCCTCAAAACCCGAGAGCAATTTTCTGCACTTGTCCATCGTTATTGCTCTTCGTGAGATTTTCGCTGTTTCCTTGATAACGATCTTGCACGACAATACAACCTGCTCGTCCAGCTCACTCTAAGCGCGTGTCGCGCGACGACGACAGCTACTACCCAACCGAATAACGCGTAAATTCCGAACGACGACGTTTCTGGCGCAACACGAGAGAGACCTCATTTAAGAAATCGCAATTTTCCTTACGTCCTCGGCACAGCTTCGCCGAGTTGCACAGGCGTTGCCGTTCTGCGCGCGACGCGGCGCCTGTCGATATATTCCGTGTACGTTGTAACGACGTGCACCGCTTGCCACCCTCGCGCCTTCATTTTTACAGCCAGCCGACGGGGCAGCGCGAGCGCGCGCGGACGGGGTGCAACATTTCCTTCAGTTTCCCTCAAATCTTCCAGCGAAGTCGAAACACCGGTGGCGGAGCGCGATCGGCGCGCGAGCACGTATCGCTCAGACATTCGCCCGCACTTGGGTAGATGCTTCACGGCAGGCATTCGCAATTTCGCTTTTCTCTCTCACTTGCCACCTCGGCTTTCCCCGACGCCGTTTTCTCCCTCTTAACCTCCCTCTTTTCCCCTCCTTTTTCTCGCTTCTCACGCTCGTATTTCCCGCCGTACTGATGGAAAACGTAGCCTTTACGTCTTATCGAGAGCCGAGAGCGGTAATCGTGACGGCCCGATTTCGTGCCGCGGACCATCTACTATTACCACTACTACTACGGCCGGGGAACCCGGTGAAAAATGAACCGGGTCAGATCGTATATGGGGCCGGCCTGCGGGCCCGCTCGCGTGAAAGAGCGTGCGCGAGATACGTGACCCTAGCGAGTCTTCATAAATCCGGCGTCAATATCGGCGGAAACGTGAGCGCACCTCCTCTCCGCCCGCCACCTCTCCTGGTATTGACCCCCTCTCGTGTCTACGACTTTGATTATTTGCGATTATTTCACGACGTCATGAGGAGCTTCCCACGTCGAACTGCGCCCTCAGAAATTAAATTAAGAGCTCAGGTATAAGTCTCGGACGACTTGCGGTAATGTCGAGGTTTTTGAATTTCGTCGCGGCATCTCGACGTTAAGGCGACTTTCAACACGCGAGGGAGAAGGGGCTATCACGATCTCGTAGTAGTTTTCACCTGGTCATACATTTCTGTCACATTGACAACGCCAGATTTGGCCATTGAAGTTTGCCAACAGTCGCCGCCAAACTTCTCTCCCGCGTTACGCGTTATTCCAATCTATTAATCCGGCAGTCGATATTGCTCGGCTCTTTTTACGGCGGTTTGCCTCTAACATTGGACTTTCCAGGGAAGCGAAAGTAAAAGCTTTTCTCTTTCTCTTCCTCTTCTGGAAACGTCCAAACGTGATACCTACCTAATTACCAAGGAGCTTTTGTAAGCGGAACGAAGCGAGTGCTCGAAAAGGAGAGTCGGCGAACACGAGCGGTAAAGAGAGACGAAACGATAGGACGATGCCGATGTCGAGAGGGGCCCGCGGGAATGTCCATTGCTAACGGGCATTTGTATGTAAATGGCCTCATAGTTGCGAAAGTCTCGTCGAGTACAGAACCGGCGGAGTGGAGCTAACGAGACCGATCGTCAGGCGGGAAAAAGAAGAGACATCGGCAAAAAGAGAGGTAGGAGGGAGAGAGGAGTTGCTCGAAATAAAACGTTTGACTCGCGTCTGTCGTTAATGTTCGTACTGCTTCCCCTCGCGCGCGCTGCCTTTTCCTACTTCGCGCGAGAACCGACATCTATTTCCTGCGCGTTTGCCCGCGTCCCGTGCGAAGCACGAAACTTCGGTCGTCGATCGTCGTCTTTGCAACAGCCCGTCGCAGTTTCTCCTTCCTGGCGGGTAGGCGAGCAGCAGGATAAACAAAGCACGTCGCATTTTTGCGAAAGACAATCCGCGCTCGTAGATAAGCTATTGTTTCCTCGTTGTGCAATGTACCCGCCGCCTTTCGGTAAACGTTCAGTCAAACTGACGTGGGAATAGATCGCCCCCGCGTATAATATTTAGATCGTGCCGAGGCGCTCTCACGCGCCGCAAAATCGATACTTGTTACGTTTCGCTCGCTATTAATTAATCGCCTTGCCGGGCCGCGTATACCTCCTAATGGATACTTCTATCTTTATTACACGTTCAGATAGTAATTCAAATATAGCGCGCGCTAACGCGAGAGATACCGTTCTCGAGACGACGATAACGCGCTCGCACGTGCGATAACACATCCCGGAAAGCAGTATATTTGTCATCGTTGCGTAATCCTTCTCTTACGACGCGCGCGCGCGCGCGCGACGGCCCATTGTCATTGACTCGATATTTACGACGGTACGCGAGACTTTACATCCGATAAGGAATTTCTACGTTCGATTACCGTACAGAGCGCGAGATATATACGTATCTGGACCGAGTCCACGTAGGTGAATAAATCATTGGTACGGTCGAACACACATACACACACAGACACACGCGGGGGTGTACACGCGGATGAGATACAGAATAACGCGAAGACTAAACAGGAATTTATATACGGCGTCGTATATTTATTTAGGATGGAATTTATATTTCTTCTCGGACAGGCGGTAAAACGAGATATATGAAGCTTCCCTAAAAGCTGGCATGCCGGTTTACAGTCGCTAGCTCACTCGCGCCTCAGCCAGCCGAAGGAATACGTGCACACGACGGACTTGTCCGGCAAATAGTTGGAAGCGCCCTCGAGGCCGTACATCATCCCGATGGGATTTACGCAACTGGCACGCACACAGACACGTGCGTTCGCGTCGGCTTAACTCAAGGTGGCACCGCGTATGCACCGATGACAGTGCGCGCCCGACGCAACATTCGCGAGGTTGCATCGTCCCGTTTCTCATTGTAACGGAGACAGAGCGGACGGCCGATGTAGGACGAGCCGACGACGTCGGCTCAAATTTTATCAATCGGCCAGGGACACGGGGGGCAGGGGAGGGGGCGCATGAGATTCGCGCGATAATATATCGCGCGCGACGTTTCGCGAGCGAGCGCACGCGAGAGCCTCTCGGCGCGCTATTCTTAGCCCCGTTGGCACACTCGCGTGCGCATCGCGCATCTCGCTTTTGTTCGGCGCCCCGAGGTCGGGCCGATGGATGGATGGATCCTTGATTCCGACAGATCGGCAAATGTACCATAAGCCCGTAAGCGCCCTCTCTTCTCTTCCCCTTCGCCCTCTACCTCCCCCCTTCTCTATACGCGCTTATAAGCTCGCACAGTCGCACGATGAACACGCCTCGCGAATGGCTGACTGACGTGAATCCGTAATTGCATTCCTCGTGACGCGCGAATACATTTTAGCCGATTGCATTGGATTATCTATTCCCGATGCGCCTGCAGCCCTCTTGTAACGCGGGTATGTTAGGTTAAATGGAATAATAGCCCGCGCGCGCACCACGTTCAACCACGACACGGAGAGGTTTATCCGAGCTGTCTTTTAATATCGACACACGCTCGAATGCGGATTCACGCCATTGAACGGGTAATGAGACGCTATTAATGCCGGTGTGTGCCGGCAACGGCTTGGATCTCGGCCGGCCGGCTTGCGCGCCGACTGATTGTAACGTCGATGTCATTCTGACAGAGCTTGCGATACTGGGACCTCCAAGTGCGGTATCGATGCTGTTTTTTCGCCGTGGCGATCCGCCAGGATTTTCGCCGCGTCTCGGCGAGTCGAGTGTAACGATCGGTTACGGGAAACTTTCTCTCTCTATTCGGGTATTTATGTGAAAGTCATAATTATGCCGTGATCACAGCGTGTTAGGAGTCCTTGTGAGACGTCTTTTATTTTATTTCATTGCTGGCGCGCTTCAACACACTTGGCTCAAAGTATCGGGTACACGTCTCGTAGCGGATGTATTTCGAATCATCGGAATACCGATTTCGTTCTCTTGCTGGGATAATCATACGGTTCTTTGCCCACGATAACGGTGAATTGCGCCGAGAGAAAGTTCCACATGGGGTTTCATCGCGAATGTTATACGTGGGGCGACGCGAATACGATTGGATCGCGCAGTTGTTTGACCTCGCGATCCTCGAGGATGTGTACGTTGCGAGCTTCCGCCGACGTTGAGTTCGAGCGCAGACTTTGGCTGGCCATTCGGTAGCGACTTGTCGGACGTATCCCGACGGTTCTTACGAGTTATTCGCTGCGGATCGACCGGTGTGGTACGTAACACGGGGGAATAAAGTGGAGAGTACCATAGATAAGGATACCGCGCTAGCGGAGGCGCTACAGCGAGGGAGAATGACAGTGCGATAAAGCCGTAGACAGCGAATCGGTCCCGTGTAGCCAATCATTGGGGGATCCTCCCATTCCCTGTTTAATCGTCTCAGCAACCTGGGTTCCGGCGGGCCGATAATGAATACGCCCCGTAGTGCAGTTAGGTACATCTGCAACCGACCATCGAGACATTCTCCGCGGGCGAGAGAAGGCCTCGGCGAACGTCCGCTTCGCAGGAGCGCCTGCGAGATGAGATAGTTGTCCCGAGACCCTATCAGCGACGAATATTACTACCGTCGGCGCGTTCGCCGCGTTGAAATTATGAGAATCGCCGACCAAGTTTCGACCACCGTCCGCAGCCCCTTGCTAGGAAAATTTCTCCGCGTCACGTTTGTCTTACGGCCTCTCGATGGCAAAATGTTACGTTGCTTTCAACGCACTTTTTGCATGTCATTACGGGCGTCTATTTATTGCGTTAGGGGAGGAAGAAAATTATACACGTTTAATTAATATTCAGAGCATCCATGGGAATTGTACACTCGAATTTGTTTCGCTCGCTAACGCGAGTTTCTGTCCAATTCATCTCCCTTCGTTCATTTGATACTTTTCCTCGCGCGCATAATTCAAAAATTACTCTTTAAAATATAATTAGTGTATCTTTCTTCAATGAAAGAAGGTAGTACAAGTTAGTTACAAGTTCACTAATCAGCTAATACTAGCGACTATTCCCATTATTGCTGCATTTTGCGAATACAGACATTGCTCGTAAAACTCACGTTAATTTCTTGTTCACAAACGCGAAAATTTGGATCTGATATAGCGTATAACAAATTTGTGTGTATCACAGATCGTGAAATATTTTTTTTAAACAAAATTAATGAGAAATAAGGTGGAGCATTTCCACTGAAATGAAGTGGGAGTATTTCGACTGAAAAAATCAGTGAATGCTCACTGATCACCGGTGAAACAGTTTTATTATTGATTCAATCAGAAATATTTTTACTAATTCACTTTAGGAGAGTACATCCGAAAGTTTTTAGGTCGAAACATTCCGGTGTAATTTTTCGATCAATCCATCTCTCTGCCGGTTATCCGCGGCACTCTGTGAAAATAACGTTATTTCGAGAAGCTGCCCCGTTCATCAGCGAGAAATCGCGGACGCGCGCACGGCGGCGTGGTCTCGCGCTAATCGAGCTATATAGATCGGCACGCCGCTAAGTTCGCTCAAAAGCGAGCACGCGAACCAGTCCTTAACCCAAGTTCAAGTATCGGCGAATTCCGATCAGTCTATCCCGGTGTAGCGACTGATAGCAGGACGAGAGTACGAACATAGAGAGAGCGAGGGGGGGGGAGAGAGAGAGAGAGAGAGAGAGAGAGAGAGAGAGAGAGAGAGAGAGAGAGAG
>NW_022639608.1:662782-689766 GCF_010583005.1 Odontomachus brunneus | reverse complement strand
AGAGAGAGAGAGAGAGAGAGAGAGAGAGAGAGAGAGAGAGAGAGAGAGAGAGCTCGTTTGCGTCGGTGAGCACAGCTCTATGTACTGCGTTTAATGTCCGTCGTGCATGCGCGCCGTTTTCCTGTCCTATCTCACCGCCCATATCCCGAGCACCATGAACAGCCTCGAGATCGGCGACGTCGGTTTTACCAGGGTACGGTGTGTTGGTGCAAGTCGCGCGTGCACCACATGCATCGCGGGATGCGGAGGACGCGACCGCCTCGGGCGGAATGCATCAAGATGAGTGGAGCGCGTCGTGTTCCTCGCGCGTTCGCATGAGATTGCCCCGGGCATGATTTACGCCGAAACAAAGTGACGATTTCGCAGGTGGTTCGACGCGATCCGAGCCGCGCGTGTCTAATGGCGCCCGTACGTGCAATTACACTAACGGCCGAGGGCTGCGGGGATGAATGCGCGTGTCACGGCGATCCGTAGAGGGAAATGGTCTATTCGAACGGTCGCTCTCGTGAACCACGACGTATTCCTGCGTCCCTCTCTCTCTCTCTCTCTCTCTTTCTCTCGCTATCGTCTGATGAGCGCGTGGGAGATTGCACGGGGATCTCTAATCGCATTTTAGGGCGCGACACTGTCGCGATTTTCCGCCTGATACGAGCCTCGCGATACCTTACGTCGTGAGATTTCATTGTACGCAAGTATATTCCGCACCACGTTTCGCGTATAGATGAGATCGCGGCTTGAAATTTCATGTTTCCAGAATCAATATGCCGCTCGAGATACTTTGTTTCAAGAATTTCATTGCTGTCTTAATTGAAATAATCGTCTTTGTATTACTACTAAATTGCCGGGGCTTAGATTTTGCAGCGCCTAGTTTCACGAGTGTTCGAAGGATCGTGGTATGAGCGCAATTACGACAGACTTACATTCATCCGTGCATTTTATTGGCTAGCGACGCGTTGATTGAAACGTCTGTGACACGTGGGACGTTCGGATCTCATTTTGCGGATGCATGTTTATGCGTTTATTCCCGCATAAACTATGTGCACATACACATCGATGGTCTTTAGAATTCTATGGGGACGGCGGTTGCATCTGCGGCCACGCGTGTACAAGCATTTTACGTGTCTGCGCGGCGAATGGAGCTATAAATGACGATAACGCTAAGGTCGGCGTTAGTGCGATAACGATAATAACGGAAACGCGGAAAGCCCGTTCAGAATACGTCGCGTCGCTCGTGTTTTGTAGTGTTTTTATCGATCGTTCCGATGGCGGCGATACGGAACGGTGACATACAGATACGCATGTATCTTTAATTGATTGATAAAGCGCATATCTTTGTATAGCGCTTGAATTTGTAATATTATCTATATAGAGAAGAATATTTATATTAATGTGACGAGAAGAAAACAGAATTTTTAGTTTTTATAAACCAAAATTTTGATTCTTTACATCAGAAATAATCTTTATATTTCTTAGAATGCAATTTCGAAGAATAGAGTGACCACCGAGTCATCCAAATAAAAGATCACCGACCAACCGAGCCAACTTTTATAGGTTCCAGTGACTTTTCATTCATACAGAGTGAATCTTCTACTTTGTGAATCGTCGAGTGAACATTTTTACTCGGAATCGAGGAGTGAATCTAATGTATTTCATCGTCACAGGAACATGTATACTCGAGTCAATTGAAACATTCGCTCATATGGAGTCAGAATCCACTCTAAGCTTTAGTAAAACATTCACTCTTGCGATTTCGAGCGACATTTTCACTATTTCTTCGAGTAAACACCGCCACTCTTCATTCGTTTTAAATGAGATTCCACTCCAAGAAATTTAGAGAGTACTACACATTCTTCGAGAGTAATTATAACTCGATAATTGCGAGAGCGTTTGATATTTATCCCGCCATCGGAAGAGAATCTCCGATGGACGGTAATGAGCAATATGCGCGCCGCATCGATCGAGTCTCGCAAAAGTATCGGCGTGTCGGCTCTTCTTCCGGTATTAGTAATCGTCGCGTCGCGTCGAGTCGCGTCACGTTGTCGGGATCGTTCATATCCGTTGCGACGGATTTCGGTTCGATTTCGCGAGACGTGCTTTCAATTTCGCGCCCGGGGTCTGCGTCCGTGGTTCTCTCTGCTTGTGACGTTACGTCGGCGATGCGCCGCGCCGCGACATTCCGCGCGGCTTACTGATTCGCAAACGGATTCGCGCAGATCGCCGCGCGTGCACATTTGCGTGCAAACGAGGCTACATTCAGACGCGGTCGAGGTGTCGCTCGTATTTCAAACTCGACGCTCGTATCGTCCCGAAATCGCGTATCTGGCGAACAACTATAACCGCACGCTTTTTGATAGCCGGCTTTCAGCCCGCCGCGTTGAATGGAATGTTTTTGCCTGTAAAAGACGTATCTGGATCGTGCACAAGTGTTAAAAAGAGGTTGTCTAATCATTCGCGACAATTAAACTAATCGCTGTCCTTATTATTCTATTTTCTCGCTTTTTCCGTTAATATCATTTTCACGGATAAGCAGAAATCTTCGGGTCTTTGGAGGATCTTTGAAGGTTTCGTGGGATCAATGTATTAGCGACATTCCTAAGATTGGAATCTCAATATCTTTATTACACGCGAATTTCGTGCACGACAGGAGGGGACGCGATCGGCGAAATTAACGGTTCTTTTATTTTCCCGGAGATAATTTGGCGTAGAGCCTCGGGACATTCGGCACGTCGCTGAGAATCGGAGCAGACGTTTTGCTACGTGAGCACGAAACTCGCATGCATAATCCCAGGGGCATGTCAGGCCGATCGGACAAGAATGTCAGGTGGTCGCGTCACGGACCACCGGCTGTCCATCAATTCTGTCCATGGGGTACATGGGGGTCCCTGTCCCGTTCTGATTACGTCCGCATGCCGCTTGGATTTCACGTGGAAATTGCGACTTTGTTCCCTTCGGCGTTGTCGCTCTTTCTCCGTTTCTCTCCCTCTCTCTCTCTCTCTCTCTCCTCCACCCTCCCTTTCGCCGGTTGGTCCGATGTCGTCTTACGATACGGCGACACGGAGAATAATGAAGTTCTGCGTTACGAAAGATAGCCGCGGGATATCTTGCAAGTCTGGTTGAGAGTTAAATTCGATACGTCGTGTCGTACTGGTTTCGCTAGAGTGCAATCGACGTGAACGTAACAACTCTTAGATCTATTTAAGACGATCAGTCGAGTCGAAATTTTGGTTTCATATTAACTTCACAAATTCTGCCAAACTTTGGAGAATATTATAGAAGCTTTGTCGTATCTGAAAATAGTTACTTAATGCTATTTTCTTCTACAACAGAAAGTAGTCTGTCTTTAGAACAGAATGGGTTCTTTGATCTTTATATTTATCGACTTAGTTATATATACGAGTTATATATAGTATATATAGTTAGTAACTTTCGTTACTAGGGAAAGTCAACATTTCACCTTACTTTTTAAGGAATTCTTTTTACGTGTGTTACATATTATGTTTCTACCTGCACTATTAATACGCATCTATATTATTATAATTAAAACGACAGAAGATTAGTTTTAATAAGAACTTTTCAGAAATTGGGAAGAGTCCTGCGAGTCTTATTAAGTTTTTTTTTATGGTCCTGAAAGACTAAACGCCGCTCGGCAGTCAGTCGCGAGGCAATCACTTGCGAAACAAGAAGAAGAAGGTAGGCGTAGATCTAGAAAGTGCAAGTAATTCTGAGCACTGAAAGTAAAGAAATATCATTGTCCTGGTTATTTGCAATATGACAGTAGACTCTTTCCTGTTCAATTTCATGAGCTCTATCCGCACACGAGCGTTGGTACGCGTTGTGTCAGACATCCTGTACAAGTGTATGTTTCTTTGTTCTCGACGAACTCACCGTGAACTCACGCCGGTACGTGAAGCGATGCGAGTGTTATCCTTAAATTCTTTATGCACACCGAGCTCGCCGTCGATTCGACGTATGCAGTTCAGCTGCAACTGCAACGTAGTACATCGGAAGCCACTGCCTCTCTCCGTTCTGTCTCTTTTCCCCATCTCCCCACATCTTCGACGGCCGTTCAATAATATCTCGCCCAATTTCACCCGATCTTTCGCGTTGCTTTGCAAGCCTCTTGCATAAGCTACGGACGTGTTGCATACGTGCCCCTTCCGACCTCTCCGCGTCTCGGCATCTCCTCCGAGTCTCTCCCGGCGTTCCTCTATGATCTCCACCGCCCGCGCTAGGCAGCCAGGCACCAGCCAATCCGACATATCAATATTGAAGTTGCATCTCGATGATGCAACCCTCAGTTTCCCTGATCGGGAGCTCCGCCAAGCTCCATCCTCCTTCCCCTCTCTCGCTCCCTCTATCTTTTCTCCTCGTTCTTTTTTTCATTTTCCATTTCACTTCGCGTCACGCTCGATCTCCCCGTATTTTCTTTGCACGAGCGTAAATAGTTAAATGGGAAGCGTTAAAAACACTCGCGCGCGCACTCACGGAAGAAAGAGAACGAAAGAGAGGATAGGCGGGGAAGAGACGCGGAGAGGGAGATGGCGGAATTGAAAATGGAGAAGCCGCGCCTGTCACTTTGCATTTTGCCACGCCGCGGAATCTCGTTAGCCTTCAATAATATTTATCTGCCAGTCATAGCGTTCGTTCGACGGTGGGCGGCAGGGAAGAATGTGTTTGCGCCAGAATGCCTGTGTATCGCTCATATCATCCCTGAAGCACCGCGATCACGGTAGTTACAATTGTACCGGGAACACGTCAGCGTAATCAAAATAGCTACTTTTCCGCTTGATTATAATAATCCGTGTAATACCCGGCCCGCGCACGATTATCTAATTACGTCGAGCAAAGCACAGTGCTCTCTGGAAACGGTAAAATTAAATGTCAACTTTTTTTCTGTTCACTTCTAACACTATGCTCCGCAGGTATTACAGCGCAGCGAAATTAAATTAAATCGACGTTTAATCAAACAAAGGATTTAATTCCGATAAAATCATAAAACGCATTGACGTAAACGCGGAGTTATACGCGGAATCGAGTTACACTCGTGTATCTCTCTCTCAAGTTTAAACGCCGAAAGACTACCTGAATTTCCGTCGGTTAGTTTGTTAGAAATTACCGGCCGGCGTCTCGACATTCCTCTCGTGGGAAAATACATGCTCAAAGTATTCGCATCGTCTTTGACGGCTGCAGGCGCCGTTGCCTCTGCCATTGGCGATTCGGCTGCTGCGTCGCGACACTTAAAGATTCTGGACACGCCACTGGCGTCCGGGATTTTGAAGCCCGATCCGCGAAGATGCCGGCTAACGCGAGCAATATCGCGATATTCTCGAGGGGCGCGAATCCCCGACGCTGCGTGCCGTCTCGAGACTCTCGCTTACGACCGCGGCGGATAGCTTCGACCGACTCGTCTTCTTCTTCGCACCTCCTCCCGTGTGTACTTACGTGATCGAATACGTAAGCAGCTGGCTGGCCCGTTCTCTTACCCTTTCCGTGTTGCCGATGTGTCCTCCTCTCCACCACCCACGCGCCCTTATCCCCCTTTTCACGCGCGCTCCCTCGATCCGGACGGAAATCCAGATAGAATTCGGGTTATTTGCGGGCACATTTTACTCGGCTCGGGGGGTACGGAGTAACGTCTCGATTTTCTCCCTCGTCTGCTTGCGTCTCTCCGTCGTTTTATCCTCGATTGGATTTTCGGCGACTGAGCGAGTGAGCTAGCGAGCCGTGCGATCTCGTGCGTAATCTCGTCGCCGATAACGACGGGAATCGAGTATGCGTCAGGTATAATTGGGAGAGCGCGAGAGCAGACGTTTCTATTTCTTGACGGTGTTGGTTGATTCCGTCGTTTGGGATGTATCTTCACGTCGTTTCGCCACGAGAAGCTGCGTGAGCGCGTTCAAAGTGTTATCTCGACCAATTTATCGCGATTGACGTGCCTCTTTTGTAATTTCCGACTTAGCTGAAGATCTCATTTTTCCAAATTCCGAGCGTGCATTGTTCCCTAGGGGCGAGTTCAACGAAAGACGCGCTGAAATCTTTCGCGTAACAATGAGCCAAGCCAAGCTTGTTTCAACGCTCGCGCTTTCTCGCTGCAAAACGCTATTTAGCTCGCGCTCGCGCGATTAAAGTTCCAACGATCTGAAAAGAAAGAATAACGCGGACGAGACGGGGACTACGTTTCAGCGGACGTGCGCCTCGCGTATCTCGCAGGAATACGCGCTTTATACTTCCGCGCGAGCACGAGCATACGCTTTACGACGTAAAGGATAATAACGTGGAACTGAGGAGAGCGGGAAGAGAGAGAGAAAGAAAGAGAGAGAAAGAGACTCTCGACCAGCTAGCCGGCGGTGTGTCGCCTTTTAAACGTTACATTACGTGCTTGAATTAGTTGCCTTCGGTGTGCTTCAACCCGCTTCGCGAGCAGGCGGCCAAATTCCGTTACGCAAACTTATGTCGTAAACGCGGGGCGATATAAAAATTTAATGCATCGCGGAGGGATGGGAAGGCGCGGGAAAAAGGCTCGGGGTGAGATGAATGCGACGCAAAAACGGCGCGCGCGCGGCGGTATCTTTCGTTTAGACAGGCGGACGCAGTGATACGCAGCTGCGTCCCTATGCTTTACGATGCCGGGGGACGGTGACAGGTGGACGGGGACGAAAGGGGCTGCGAAATTTTACAGCGGCAGCCGAATTATTCCGATTACTCCACCCCACCCCGGGACCTGTCTGTGATACGACGCGCGCAAATTCACAAATTCAACGAGGAGTGTAACGTCGAGATACGTAAGTGCGCGAATTAGTGCACTAATGATGGACGTAAAGTCGATATAATTGAAAGGGCCACGTTGAACCATGTAGAACACACGTTCGGCAGACTGAAAGGAGGTTGCGGATACTTGTTGCTCGCTGAATTTTTATCCCGAGTTCCTCTCGAGAGCGTTAAATTTTAATAGCGCGAGTCGAATGTGGCCTCTCGCGACGCTAAATCGGTACTTTTCATAGTTGTTCTCTCGACGAAATTGCCGGTCGTACAATGTAAAGTCTATCACGTCGCTTTTCGGATACGCTTACGTTGAGCCGAATACGTCGTAGTTGCTGGCTTCGGCGAGAGAGAGAGAGAGAGAGGGGGAGGGGTGGCACGTCGAACGATTATCGGTTTAAATATTTCGTGTCTCCTGATCAAATTTTCCGTAACGAAGCGTAACTACGTTATCGTTGTAAAAGCCTGTTAACTTATCCTGTAATGTCTCGACGAATTAACGTCGGCGCACTGTGAAACTTAATTTTGACCCGTATCCCGTTAACGCGGCAGTTACGGAATATACTGGAGAAAGCCATTTTGGATCTCTAACGGGCGAGACGTTTGGTCATGTAAATGCAAGAACTGCTTTTGTAAGGTAGGGTGGCAAAGGCGGAGGAGGAGGAGAAGGAGCGGGGCGGGGAGTAGTAACGGCAAGAGAGATAATACCGTTACTTGTGTAAGTTTAATTTAACTGTCCCGTTCTACCTTAACATTATATATACAAAACAGTTGTAGACGAGACCTTAGCGGGTTCCCCGTGGTTAAATTAAACTTCCTCCTCGTATGTATCTACATATCTCGATCTTGCACTGATACGTACTAACAGGAGGGAGCGCGCACGGTGGCAATCAAGCTGAGGCCTTTATCGTACGAATATTTCCTCGAATCTCGAGGAACAGGCGCGGCATCAAATTAGAAATAAAATCGAACGCCGCGAACTCGCGGCGTGCGAGTGCATTTATTCAATAATAACGTCGACGTTTGTGCCTCTGTTCTACCTTATCGGGAGTTTTTACATAATTTTTTCCTTTTCGTATTTTTTAAAGTAAAACCGTGGTGCACGCGCATCATTGCCAGATGAGAGTCGGAATGACGAACGTCCCGGCCGCCTCTTTCCACCTTGAATATTCAGCAACCATCGCCGTGTAAAAGCGCCAGTTTTGTTTCTATGTGCATTCGCCTTTTGCTTCCTTTTATTCGATTAAAATCTCCATCAAAATTTTCGAGCGGAAGCGACGAGAACGCCAAGTTGAATATTACAGAACCCGCGCAGGAAACCAATCCCGAAACTTGCCTAACTACCCGCGGCTCGCGAAAGTTAGATCATCGGGTTTGCGCGATTTATGCGACTTTTATATCGCGATACCTCTCGTATGCGCTCACGCATACGCGTTTGATTTATGAACATGCATGATTGTGCGGTCAGCCTGATCGATGACGCGTAATTTTCGAAAATACAAATTTCTACATCGTTCCTCGGCGCGATCAATATCGGTCGTTTCCGCGTGTGCAGCAGGTACATACGCATATAATTGCGCCGGTATTGATATGGAAAGCACGGCATGTTGATCATCATAATTACGATACGTTGTACATGCGTACATACATTTTGCATATTAAGCGCGTAATCCGGGTTTGCGCAAACACCCTACCGCGAGGTGGGTATCAGATTCTTTTTTTCGTTCGCCCCCTCGTTTAAATCAATCGTTGTGGTTAGTCGTAAACTGCCAGTTGACACAATACCGGCATTAGAATAAGCATTAGTTGAATGACAGGCGAAATGTTCCCGTATATTCTCTGCGTGAATTCGACCGTAAAATTAAACAACGCGTGCAGGCGTCGCTTTCACCCCCTCACGACGGACGGGCGAATGTGCACACGGCCTGTCATCACGGAAGTGCCGCTACGACGGACGTCGCGAGTCACACGCGATCGCGTCGTCTACGTCTCGTCGGCTCGAGCACGATTCTTCGCCAGCAATTACCGTCTCCTCCGAACGGCGCACGGCCACCATCCCCGTGACTCGGGGGCGACGAGGAGGACAACACGAAGCGCAAGAAGCTGAAAACGCGGGATGGGATCAGGTCGATTTTATCTCCTTGTAAGAGCGCGCCTTCGAAACCCGATCGACGTTATTTACGGCCAATGCATTTTCATCGGCTTTGCGTTCGGAGCGCGCTTGGCCGCGAACATCGCGAACGTATATCGCATGAACTCGATATAAGGCTCTCGCGAGCGGATTGGATAAATAACCTTCATAGGAACAAAATGTATAACGACCCCGGCTATTTTATGAGTACATCTTCGGAAGCGGCACTATATAGAGCGACTCGGAGCGGACAATTTGTCGGATATCGAACAATGTCTCGCGAATCGTTAACGATAAGCGGAGCAAGCCGCTTGTTACCCCGAACGAATGGAGAAATCGTATTCTCTCGCGATATCGGCGAAATTGAACTTCCTTAATCTGGCGCACATGTTGCTGTTTGACTGTTGAGGAAACGTCGGAGATATTCGAGCGTCTCGACAAACGAGGCTATCGATATTGAGTTATAATTGTCTCATTATAATCCTGCGTGCGATAGACTCACACACGCTTCTGATAATATATCAAGCTGCGAGCGTGAATTCGACTGCTGTTTACTAATCACCGATCAATCATCGGCGGTGCGTCCGTTTCCTGCTGACCTATTACAGCATCTGCGATCGGCACCGGGCACTCGTTCGGTCGCTTTTCTTTTCACGGGAACGGTACCAGCTGGAATGTCGTTTGTTATCGACAATCAGTGCGTTCGTTCGTACGGATCTGTTTGAACGCGCGCGCATTATAGGGACGGAAGTTACTGCCGGCTCATTGCAAACACGATTCGATCTTTAGGAAAACGCGCGACAACAGTCGGTGGTGGTTATCTGCGCCGAACCAAATATCGGCTCGAACGCGGAAGAAGGAAGCCAAGTGGCATGACTGCGGGAGGGGAATACACAAACGGCGTGCAGAATTTACGAGAGAGTACGACGGTGGCTGTTCAAATACTATCAAATTCGAATCCGATTGAGAGCGCGGGGCTTAGCGATCCGGCTGCCGATCCTACTCTCGTCCGGATCGAAGGGACTATGTTCTCCTGCCGGCGTAGAGTTAACATCAGAGGAGAAATCAGGTCAGAGCTCGCGCTTATCGATCGTACGGACGAGGAATCAGCCGGATACTTGCTCTCCCGCGTCAAAGATGGAAAGGAAGGGAGAGATAAATATCGGGGAACCGGATATTGAGAGGTATAAATAGATAACGTCTCGGCTAACTTCCTCGAGTGCCGATTTCTTTCCGAAACGTGCGTGTCTTCTGAGAATCGGGAACGTCGAAAGAAAGGAAGAGAGAAGAGGAGAGCGATAAATCCTCTTCGGTGATAGCGAGGATCGCGAGAATAGTAATAGAGAAATCACGCGGAGAGCCAGGGCTCCCTCAGCTGATCCGAAGTCATGTCAGTGAATTAAAAGTCTCAAGCCTCGCGTGCGACTCGTGAAAAGTCAACTCTGAATTCATGATTAGTTAATTAACCGACGGATAAGATCGCCGGTATAACCAATAGGCGGCCTGGCGGTATCGGATCGCGCGGATCGCGATAAGCTTCAAACGTGTCGCATCCATCACATTTCACAAAACTAACGTGGCAGATAGCGCACTCATTTTCTCGCCGCTGTCCGTGCGCTTTTATCCCTGCCAGGCGAGCGCGAGTCGGATCAGAGTGTACGTCCCGATAATTATAATCAGTCGGCAAGGTCCAGCATCAAGGCGGGGGTTAGCGACGATCGTGCGCGAGTCGGTATTGGCGGCCGAGGGGTGGCGGGTCGAGCGACTCCGGAGCGGAGGGTAGTGGGCGCGAAGGGGGTGGCTGTGTGTCGTATCCGCTCGCCGCGACAGAGGGTGGACAGAGCATTTACATCATTTAATTTATGACCCTCTCCGCTGCGATCAGCCTGGACGACGGGTCTCCGCGCGCGCGCGCGCGCACACACACACACGCGCTGCGCGATGTGCTACGGTCTCGGGGCATGCATACAGACGTACAGACGCGGGCTCACGTACACAGGGACGCATCGATACACACGCGTACGCGCCGTAGACACAGCCGCGCACACTGTCGCGCGCCGCGCTCACTAATGCATCAGGCAGAATAAATTTGCATATGCA
The DNA here is from genome assembly GCF_010583005.1 of Odontomachus brunneus. Taxonomy (NCBI): domain Eukaryota; kingdom Metazoa; phylum Arthropoda; class Insecta; order Hymenoptera; family Formicidae; genus Odontomachus; species Odontomachus brunneus. The sequence continues at coordinate 678,776 of NW_022639608.1, read as the reverse complement.
TGTGACCGTGTTCGGACGGAACTGCGCGACGGAAAGTGGGAGGATGGTAGCCTGATGGAACCTGCGGGACAAGAACGGGAATGGAACACATCGGTGCTACCCTTGGAATCGAGTGTAGCCGGGGGCTAGGGTCTGCCGGTGGTCATTGCGCGACTTTGTAACAAGGGAAGCAGCCGATCGGATAGTGGCACTGAAAAAGTAACGCGTTTGCTTTAAGTAATTCCATTTGGTAGAACTCGATTCTCTGGTTTCCTTCTACTAGTGTAGTTTTATAGAGATTGCTGCACTCTTCTCATTTTCGCCTGTCTCGTCTCCCTTCTCTTTCGTCTTTGCTTTTCTCCGCTTCTCACTTATTTATATGTTTCTCGCTAATTAACTTTGCTAACGAAGAGTGGATCTCTGCGCACGTTGTCATAATGAGAAAGGAAGACCGTCGCATGGCTACGGACGATTGCGCGATTCGCGCTCACGACAGAGAGTCTACATCACTCGGCGCGATCTCCGTCGACGCTCTCACGTAATTCCCCCGTCTCCCCCTTTTTTCCTCGAGCGAGCGGCTGAGAGGGCGGCAGGGAGAAAGAGAAAATCGCGGTCCCGCGACTGTAGCCGACACCGGATGACAACTTGCGGCAGAAACTCGGGTATTAGCGGCGGCGAAACTCGAGGAAACGGGCCGTCTTATACCATAACCTGTAACGTGTAAACGGGAGTATTTGGCCCGGGGATTACCGAAACTCGAAGTTTGATTGGCCGTGCCAGGGGTATCAAGTTTTGGCGAGGGCGCGCGAAACTTCGGTTAATTTGCCGGGGTGTAGAGCGCAAACCAAGTTCGGTAGTGCGAACGACGAGCGGAGCGGACCGCACAATGTCGTCTCTGATTGCATTGATTCGTTCCCGAGCTTTTCTTTCCGCGGCGACACCCGGTGCGCGCGGAAAACGCACTCAGTCCTTTCCTTCGTCCTGCACACTCGTCGGTCGGCGTAGTCGTCGTTGTCGTCGTCGTTGTCGTCGTCGTCGTCGTTGTCGTCGTCGTCGTCGTCGTCGTTGGCGCGGGATTGCCTCTTGTTGCGACGACGGACGCAATAAAACACGCATGCGACTTGGATGGGGTCGGTGTTAGAATTATATTACGCGGACACCCCATTAACGATTATCTCGTTGGTAGGACGTGGCGAGAATTCATTATGATATTTTGCAAATTAGCAATAATTTGCATAATGCCGCTGCAACAGCTCCTGAATACTTAAAAATGTTGCTCTTTAAAGTGCCGCGCTCGCGCGCGCACTTAGCGAAATGCCCCCGAAATATACATGCAAAGAGGAATTAATAATATGAGCTAAATCTTAGTGGCTGATTTGATCTTAGTTAAAAGGCTGATCGCTTTTCTATCATTGTCAAGAGTTGGTTATCACAGATAAAATACATTTTTTCGCTATGAGATGGAAATTTACTAGATGAAATTAAAAGCACACATTTGTCGTGTAGCTAAAGAAGTGGTAGTTATTTCTAGATATTTTAAACATCTCAATCTCAAGCGTTTGATTCTGCAAGGAATTAACTTTATTAAAGCTTATCCTACCGCATTGCGCGCACTGATTAATTAGTTTGATTAATTAATCAGATTGATTAATCAGTTAAATTTAATATTTTAATAGCAGAGTAGTCAAAGTCAATTGCTACATTCCTGTCAATTGCTACAGGATTGCTACAGAATAATCTGTCAAATGCTACAGGATTTTTCTCTATTTAGTTTAACAAGTTCTGCCTGCACATGAACACCTAAATCCAGACACCCTAATAATATAATTAATGGATATGTAAAACAACAAGTCTTGTTTCTTTCTGCAATTTCTTTGTTATGTGTTTTTTTCCATTGACGTTGAAAAATATATACAGAATGTTTGACACAACGTATATACTAACGCTCGTGTGTGAGTAGAGCTCATCAAAAATTAAACAAAACAATACTCTACCATTTTGTAAATAACTACAGTAATTATTCTTTTACTTTGATCCACAGTAACTGTATAAATCTCGTCAATGTTACAATAGACGAGACTAAGAAAAGAATCTGAACAATTTGAACATGAATGAAAGAGATTACGTGTTATCGTACTTGCCGTGCTTTGATCAATCATTACGCTCTCAAATAGGCAATGAAAATGCAGAATAAACGCGTTTGGGAACGCGTGTTAGAGATTTCCTTCCAATTTTATTCGCTACATAACTTATTCGCGAGTTGAAGCCGCGGCATCGACATCAGTTTTGAGCTCGAAATTCGCGCTCGTGCCACTCCGGTGTTTGCTCTCGCACAGGCGCACTGTTCGCTGCTAATGTGAGGGTGAACCATGGACATAGTATACATGGACTCCGCATACGGCTAGAAAAGTGAAGCCAATATGTACAGCCCCTCTCGGTTCTCTGTCTCTTTTTGTACAGATAAAGTGTGCAATAAAATTTAAGTAAGACTTTTACTTGTTAGTCTAGTCGGGATGCTGTTGCGCTTTATAATATCGTGGAAACAAAAAATGGATGCACGCGCAACAAAAAAGTGACAAAATAGGAAAAAAACTATAGTTATGGTTTAAAACCCAAAATAACTCCTCTATTTTAGCTCTCTTTCTAGATGTTGGCTTCGCTCTATTAGATGACAGAACATTCGGAGTCCATGTATACTATGTTCATGGGGTAAATGACCGCGTGGCCGCGGCGAGCAAGAGGGGGAAATGCGTAACGCTTATATGAGCAGCAGAGTGGGGGTGACGCGCCACATACCATCGCGCGCCGCGCAAGGTGATAGTCGCGTTTCGCATATCTTTCACTCGCCCCGTCGTGATCTAAGGTAAACGTCCCAGTGGTCGAACATACATGTCCCAATGATTGACATATTTTGTATTTTTCTTTGTTGAGATGCTTTTCAATATACAAAACAATATAATAAATAAAAAGAAATATTTAGTTACTTTGTGATTTTGTTTCATTTATTGATAAGCATCTTAACAAACACAAGTATATTATTAGTAATTCAATTATCGGTACACGTTCAATCACTAGGACGTTTACTTTATTATGCCGCTCACTGCACCAATAACGTCGAATAATTTAGAGCGCGGATAATCGTCAATAGCTTCACTTGTAGACGTCGTAGCGATTTGAAACAAAGACTATTGGAAAGGGAAAATCATCGCGCTTTCGATAGACGTGGAATCATGTAAGTACGAAAGACATTGGTTTTTGTGTTCATGTTAAAATGGAAATTGATTACGAATCTGTGTTAAAAGGCAATGGAAAACCTTGGTTTATATCTGTAGTGCGAAACGTCGGTCTTATGTTTTTGACGGGTATGAAGTGTAATTGAAAAGAAAAGTGAAATGATAATAATGCAAATTTTCTACCGAGCAGCAAATATTTTTTGTCGAGATGCAAATAGATAGTAAATGTTATTTCACTAGCAACATTAGCTGTTTCTACTTCAGTAAAACATCTTAGCTGCTACAACTATACTTGAATTCCTGCGGTTAATTCTTTTTCTGCGCGTTTTTCACAATTCTCATTTAACGCCATTGCCGCTGCAAACATATGAGATTTTTCGCGATACTTTCGGTGTTATTATCGATATGAATACGAGTTGAATAGATGCTCTGCGCGAACTGAATAATCGTCGTTTGTTGATCCGCGATGCAAAATATTCCATATATTCGTAATCGTAATATTTCCGGCACCGATCCGATACTCCGGTTGTTTCCGCAACGTTCCTTTTCACATCGGGGAATATTCCACGCGAGAGCATTGCGGGGATTTAATTTATTTTAAAATACGCAGCTCCGCGCGTTTTTAGCTCTCTCCACGCGAGCTTCCACCCGTATGACGGGCTACTCCGTTGAATTATCGATACATCGCGCGGGGAATCTCCGATAAAATTCCATCGAGTCGGCCCGCCGGCGGCGGCGGCGTCGGAGGAACGAGCAGAATTTCGGCGGTCTTGTTTTATCGTCGCGACGAAATTTCAAACGCACCTCTGCTGACCTCACGTACCGGACGACGGCGAAGACGTAATTCTTTTAATTACAGAACCGCTTACGATACGGTTCGTACGGTAAATGAAGGACTGTCGACGATGCCACGAGAGGAGCACCTCTACCTATATCTAGCTAGCTACCTACCCACGCGAACGGTTCGTTCGGAGCAACGCGAGAGCGCTTTCGCGTAGCTTCAAATTAAAACGCGCAATTACGCCGGGGCGAATTTACTTCCAATTAGTTTACGATTACCCTTCACCCGCTTCCCTCTCTCTCTTCTCCTCTTGCATGCTTCTCTCTCTCTCTCTCTCTCTCTCTCTCTCTCTCTCTCTCTCTGTCACCAAATACACTCTCGTTTGCCGTTGAATTCCTGAAATTGATTCTCGCGCGCAGCGGCACTGTCGTGTAACGTGCTTTCGCCGCGAGTGATCGGTGCAATTCCGATGGGAAATTTCGGAAAATTGCGATTTTCAGTATCAAAAGGCTGTTGATAGATAAACCGGTGAATAACGCTTTTAATACGCTCTATATACCGCTGCGCTTTGTTCGTCACCCTCTTACGAGCGCCGAGTGGGCTTGTGGAAGTCACTTGTAAAAATTGAAACGCCTCTCGCAAGTTATTGCGTGATACTGTCGAGTTCGCACGGTCGAAATCATGTTTCAGCATCCCTGTCCGGGAGACGAAAATGCCACTCTTGCGGCCTCTCCGTCGAATATTGTTCGCACAAAATTGAATTCCTCAATTTGCTGTGTATATACGTGGCGCGTGTGACATAGATACGTATTCGCGTATCTCGCTGCAATTTCCGTGCGAATTTTCTTTGCGGTAACGTTTCAACATGGAATCTCGCGGCATTTTTGCCGCCTGACGTGAGGTCGTCTGGTTATGGTGTTCTAAATCGCGTGGTTCAATTTGCTCGATATATTTGACGAGTGGTTTGATGAAAACACCTTAGTAAAACTGAGAATTATTCTTTTCTGTTGACACAGCATGTCAGAAGGCAACAGCGAAATCAATTGGCTATGGCTTTTGTAGTGAAACCACAACTGCTGCCCTCCGAGCCGCCCCTGATCTCCTCATGGCAGCTACGGTGAGTCATTACAAAATATATATTATAATGTCGTTGACGTATTATTGTGTGCAGTTAGATAATCCGATAGATGCGTAAATTTCTAAAAATAAGGATGAAATAACTTATTTCCCTCGAACTTGCAAATTTTTATTAAGTACGCTCATAATATAGCTTGAGTTTCATACGAACGGACTTGCACATTAGGTTAATTATTATATACTTTGTGAGAGAAAGAATATCTAAGAAATAAAGATTTATTCGGTGCTTCAATAAAACATTTACTTATACACTAGTATAAAGTATGGAAAACTGAGGTTTTCTTAAAGTTTTTAGAAAATATTTTCTCATCTGTGAAGTACTTTATATATTATAAGTAGATATGTTAAAAAAATATCCTTCCTCTCCACCGAATATATTTTATTTCTTAGATATCTTTTCTCCCGTAATGTAACGAAAGAAATAGAAACAAAATAAAGCTCGGTTTGCTGTCTGTCTATATCGTTTTCAAGCTGCTTTCCTAAATGTGCTGAAACGATTCAGAACCGGTTTTAAATAAAAAAATATACATTTTCTTAAAATTTTAGTACTTGCCGAATAAATATCTTTAATTGTACAGAAATTTTTTCTCTCAATGTAGAAAAATAAGTAATCTGTTTCCACGGCCATTACCGTAATAGCGCAGTCGAAAAATGAGATCCCGAAGGTACCCCGAAACGTACAAGATATCGGCAATTTTTTCCCCCGAAATGATCCATGTGAGCTGCGGAGTTCATGCGAAAATAGATTTCTCCATTCCCAGAGTCGCGTTCTCAGTTTCACCCCTCGATGCCGCGGGGCAAGAGCGATTGTTTGTTAGGTCGTGCGCCCCTGCATATACCACGTGTGCGTGTGCGCGCGTCCCCATGTGCACGTGCAGGAGGGTCGCGCTTTGCCCCCTTCGCTTCCCTCTCTCCTCTCGTTGTACGATCGTTCGGACAGAGTCCAGAATTCCAGACCGCCCCTTCCGGATATTCGTTCGCCGTATATCTTCGGGCCGGTCGCGCACTCCAGTACGTGCGATCGCCGCGCTGGTCGCAGAGAAACGCGGCCGAGTCACCACTCGAGTTACGTGTGGCAGTTTAAGGACGACGGAGTCGACCCGGAGTTCTCCGCTTGATAACCCCCCGACTCGACCGGCCGGTTCCTCCCTTGGCGCCTGTACCGGACACGCTGTAACCGGAAGACGTAATGCCAGGTTCGAGTACCTCGTCTAAACCGCGTCGTCGTCGTGCTTGAGTGCTCGATCCCTCTCACCGGACGCGTATCCTCCAATCGTTTGTCTTATATAAGGTGGATCTATGATATCCCGTTTCTCCTGTCAGGCTGGCAGGAAATATTCGTCGCCGAGACGTAACGAATGCACTTATCAGACAATAAATCGGATACTCGCGGACCGGTTCTGAATCGTTTCAGCACATTTAGGAAAGCAGCTTGAAAACGATATAGACAGACAGCAAACCGAGCTTTATTTTGTTTTGTTTCTATTTTGTTTCTTTCGTTACATTACGGGAGAAAAGATATCTAAGAAATAAAATATATTCGGTGGAGAGGAAGGATATTTTTTTAACATATCTACTTATAATATATAAAGTACTTCACAGATGAGAAAATATTTTCTAAAAACTTTAAGAAAACCTCAGTTTCCTATGAAAGCAATCGTTTATTCTATTTAAATAAAAGAATTCGAATTTAAATAAATATCTTATTAATACTCATTATATAAATATTTTTTAGATATTTTTTCTCTCAGTGTATGAAAGCAATCTGTTTCTCCCCAGCTCGTATTGCAGACACCTCAGTTGGCTCTTTTAACTTTTAAATGCTGAGTGCTCGTATATCACAGAAATTCCCTTCACGAAACCCCTTTAATATATCTCGCACATAATTTATACATACACTTAATATCCTGTACAAAGCATAATATTTAACTGAGTTGTCGGATTCAATCAATGCGCGTCTCACGAATCGAGGGGGCTGTACATCCCCTGCGAGATACATACATCGAGATCAGCTGCACACCATTACACCGGCGCGCGCTAGGTGCTTAATGGTGGAAGCGACGCAAGATGAAAGGGCCGTAAAGAGAGACACGACTTCGCGTTTAGGGTGGTTGAAATACGCGCGTGTCGATGCGCCAGGGTGTAGGTGTAATCGAGGGCTGCGAATCGCGCCGACTTTGCTGAATGTGCGGTGGCGCGTCGATTAATAGTTATTGGTTTCGTTGCCGGTTGCGGCCGCGCCTCCTCGGCTTCCTTTTCTCTCTTCTCCTCCACGTCCGTGACGGAGCGCCAACCGCATCGGCAGCTCCAGATAATATTAATCGTTTTCGAATCGCGATACGCGCGCGGCTCAGGTGCGAGTGCCCGCGGGCTGCGAAAGATAGGGGTGTATCGGGAACAACACTTCGCAATTACGTCTTATACCCTGCAGAGCGAGATTCTCGACCTCGTGTATCAATATATCAGCTCTCCTCGTGATGTTTCAATGAGTAATAAAGCACACATGAGCGGTTTCCTCACGCTCGCTATTTCTTTAAGTTTGTAGGATCTTTTCACAAAATAGACATCTCTCAAAGCACAATGTGAACGAATAAAATTTAAGGAAAATCGAATTATATTACGGTGCCTTGATATAGACTTCAAAAGTAGCTTCTAACGATAAGAATATCAATGAGCGGGTATATCGGTACCCTGCGGGTCTTGTTGAGAGTAGGAAGGGATGATAGCTCGTTGGTTCCATTGTTGGTCGCTAGCTCCCCTTCGTGAGTTTCCTTCTACCCTCCGCGGTTGTGTCGACGCGAACCGGAGATAATACTAATCGTTTTCGAATTGCATCGCGATTCGTAGACACGAGCAGCTCGGGGACACGTTATAACCAGCCGCTATCGACGAGGACATTCATTTGAATCGTGAGGGCGACTTACCCTAGTACTCGCGTCAATGTATCGTCTGGCGTTTATCGCTAGTCGATAACGCGTGCGACACGCACCTGTGCCAACCGAATTTTACGTCGTCGCGGACCACTCTGAGGTCGCTGGCGGGTCTGTAAAGCGCGAGAAATACATCCGCGAATAATTTGCAACATCATCGAGCTTTTGTAATAATTCAATTTGTAGCTCATTAATTGTAGCTAAATCAATCGGATTACCAATTAATTATCGATCAATTATCGGATAATGTCCATAATCAGACCTAAGTTAAAATTTTGTTTCTACCTCAACTCTGCAAATTTTGTCGAATTTGAAAGATCAATGGAAATTCTCGAGATATTGCACAGAATATTGTTCTTTGATGTTATAAATGGTTTTAAAAAGGTTTTTCTATTAAAAAAAGAACTTATTAATTGTTTTCAGAATAGCTCCAAGTCTTGTTTTCTACAAACTACATTTATAGAAAACACATATTTGATAATTATTTAATACTTGATTATCTCGATATTTTATCTGCATTCAATTTTTGTTCTTAATAAATAACATGTTAATTAAGTAACTTTCTTAGCTGCAGATAAAGTGCGCGCGATAAGCAAACATTGAATAATTAATATAGGCAAATAATGGGATTAACGGATAAACAAAACAAACTCTCGCTTTCCATAATTTCCTCATTAATTTCTTTATTGGTGTTGAAAATTTCGATAGGATTTGGAGATTCGAGAAAGGTTAAAAGAAAAGAGTTGTGAGAGTAATAAAGCACAGTTATACGTCCAAAAGCATCGGTAAAAATTTACATTTAATTTTGACAAAGACGAGCAAATGAGGTTAAGTAGAAGTGAGAAGACGTTGTAGATTCAAAGTGAAATACGCGGATTAAAGAACATTACTGAAAGTATAAATCTGCATTCGTTGAACTCGAAGAAAATTCTAAAGTTTAATTCGGACACTTACAAAATACATGCGACAGCCGTTGATAACTTCGATCGTCTCGAAGATACCGGAATGTTTGACAAGTGTTTTTGTAGTCTCTCTCGTCTGCTGAGCGTATGTGCGTTCATGCGCGGACAACAACAGTCACCACGCCTATTGTTTTGATACTGTCGCGCGTCGCGTAGTCGTCCATGACTGCGTCATTATGTCTCGAGCCGACGAGCGACGCGGAGCTCGTGTATCAGTTGTTACTCCCGTGGACTTTTAAGACATTTAATCGCATTCTCGTCGGCATCGTGTTATTCAACGTACATTTCTCCGATCGAATTTACGCGAGTGTCAGTGTCAGTGCCAGTGTCAGTAAGGGGTATCCGAAACAGCCGGGAGAATGATGCTGGATGAGGGAACCAGGACAAAGGACGCAAATCGCCGGGACGTGATCAATAGTACATCGTATATTTCTAGGTATGTTTCGAGTTATTTATTACACGGAATCTTTTCGGACTTAATGAGAGAATAAGGAGATAACCGAGTCGAAATTTTGAATCTACTCTATGGCTGGTATTCATAGTATGTCATAATTTGATAGATAAACTTTTGAATATCAACTTTTAAATATCAATAGAGCCTTGGAAAGACTATTTAATCTGTCATTTCATTAATTTTTTACTAATTTTCTATTTATACTTATTTTATTTAAGTAATATTGACTTAGCTAAATAACGATGTATATAAATACTTTCAATCAAAGATCATAAAAGATTTGCAACTATGAGTATCAGCCTCGTAAATGCTGATTTACGCTGATTTAACCCTTTGAAACACAGTGGTTTCACCGTGAGATCACCTATTAGAACCAGATCATGCTTCAGGCATAGCAATCTCGCAACGAAACAAGCGCTCAGCCTGTGCATAGTGATGCACTCTACCGGTTTTTTGTGTTACTCGTAATATTCGCTTCAGTTTTACACGCGGTTTTAGTAAAAATAGGAAGACAGAAAAAATTAATTTTAAAAGAAACGATCTCTTGAGTTGTAGACATTCTAGACATGTGATATGAATATTTTATTAGAATCCGAATTTTGAAGCTTTGAATTTTGAATCCTGTGCTTTAAAGGGTTAATAATGCTCGTTGGGCAACAAGTCCCATCTTGAGAATCTGATTTTTTAATTTTGATTTATTCTTATACTAATCTAAATTTATATCTTCATATAGGTATTTTATTGAACATACAATTGCCCTTTTAGGGGCAAATAACTCCCTCCTCTTCATTCTTTTGAATTCCTAAATCCTATCAATATTTCCAACACCAAAGAAAAACGGATATTATGAGAAATTAAGATGTGATGTTTTATTCACTTATTAACCTCATTATTTACCCTCATTATTTATATTAATTATTTAATATTCGTTAATCGCATATATTCTGTCTGCAGTTAAGTAAATTAATATAAATAATGATATATTGCTTATTGAGTTTGAGAAAAGAGATTATACGCAGAATAGAATATTTTGAGATGATTAAATATTAAATAATTCTGAAATATGTCTCGTTTTTCACTAACGCGTTGACATGAATAAAACACAGTAAGTAAAATAAACACTTATTTATAACATCTACGTAGGACAATGGACTGCGTAGCCAATGTTTAAAATTTTCCGTTGATTCATCAAATTCAACGGAATTTGCAAGGTAAACACGTTGACTGTCGCATTGAATTTTATTTATTGTACAAAAGCTTGTTGTACTCAGATGATTGAATTACCAAAGATACGATAAATAAATGTAATTCGAGACACATTATATTTTGACCTCGCTTTGAGTATCGACTCTGCATTGCAATCGATTTTTTAAGTGTAATTTATATTTGTAATTTAATTAGACATAGCCGGTAGAGTGTATCATAATGTTGATCACTGACCGTCACGGCATTCAACGTGTTAATGTAGAACGAAAATTTCGACTTGGTTGATTCTTTTCTCTTGCAATGCGACTCATCTCCGACATCATAAAGTGTATTTAGAGATAACATAGAGTAAATATGTGTAAAGCTTTTTCGGAAAAAATGTTTCGAACGAAGCCTGATATTGTTCTAAGAAGCTTGACAAGATTGAGGGAATAAGAAGGTATAATTAGACATCGCGTTTTTGCTGAGACAGTCGCGGGTAAGCACTTTCTCTTGCAAATAATGGGGAGGGCGTATAAAAGAGACGAGAGAGGGGAGCAAACATAAATATTCAGCCTCTAATCGAGCGCCTCGCTCCGCCATGCCGTCGTTAATTTTCCATAAAGGCCGATGAAGAGAGTAAAAAGTTAAGGCCGAGTGTATCGGAGAGTGTAAAAGCATAGACGCTGTAACGAGCAACGCGGAGGCCCTTCCGGTTACTTTTCCGTCGAGTTATTGCGTCCGGGCTCTCGCGATCGTTAAAAGGTAAACGAGCGGACGGTTCTTTTCGCGAGACGATGCTTTATCGCTTTATAAGTAGTCACGATGAAGTAGACAATCGCGAAGGCTGTTACAGCTCGTCTTATCGTTCGTAGTTGAAGTGAACCTAACATCTATTTGCGTGAGCATTCATCGTAGCCGAGGATATCAATTTTCTACTTATGTCTGCATTATAGAGGGATAGATTACAGGCAGGGGAATAAAGATCAAAGATAGAAAGCTATAATTTAAAAACGACGACGAATATATATTGCGGAATCGCAATTGTCCTTAGACAATTTCAGCGTTCAAAGAAAAAAACATGATGGTAATTATATAGGTAACAATTATTCAAGTGATGTATGTAGAGTATATAGCTTAATGAAATATTTTATTGCAACCAAAGCTGAGGGTGATTATGAAAATTACATACTTACTTATTAGTACATAGTTCTCGTAACCATCCAATTTTGTAGTTATAATAATTACAAAATAATTTATTAAACTATGTACATTAATTCTACAAAATAATTGTACAAAACTCGTACAATTATCATTTATATAGTTACCATTTCAGCAAATCCTTTTCTTTAAGTGTGATAAAACTGAATCAAACCAAAGCTTCTCTTCAAATTTGAAAAGGTAACGTCGTGATAATTTTAATTTAATTTTACAACTCTTCTTTTCAACAGATTTTCCATACGGATATTTTACTGCTCGCATCGATATATGCGTGTAGTTTGAATTGGCGAATATAGAGCGAGGTCTGATCGTGGACGTGGTATAAGATGTAAAACAGCATAGCGAATTAGCCGTGCATTTGAACCTCATTCTGTTTGCGTTTCGAATACCCGTGCTAAGCGAATCGTGCCTCCAATTTTAAGGCAAAGCAAACCTGACGTTTCCATGCCGTTGGTTTTCATTAAGAAGCCAGGCGGCAAGCAAATGTAACCGACTGGCCGTGCTTAGCATTCAGCCCCGTCTCTACTGCTTGGTTTGCTATAAGTTTCCGCCGGTCCAGCGACCCCTCCGTAACCTTTCTCTCGTTGTGTCCCGGCTTCGGGGTGGTACACGTGGAGACGATAAAAGCGATATGTAAACGAGACACGTGCTTATTCCTAATTAATGTGTCAATTGAAACCACCGGCTCGCGCGTTGACATTTTTCACTCGCGACCACCCTGAATTACCGTGTCAACATTGTGCAACTAAATTATACTTTCACAATTTATTTACCTCACGCGAAGCATTCACCGCGATCACGACGATGGTCCAATTTATTACTCACAAGAGAGAGAGAGAGAGAGAGAGAGAGAGAGAGAGAGAGAGAGAGAGAGAACGATCTTTCGATGGTACATGTGAAGGATCGTAAATTACGAAAATGGCAAGCAATAACGTAGAAGCTGTGATAGTGACGTAAAGAAATATCATTTTTATATTTTTATTTAAAGTGGCGAGTTTGCTATCCTCTTCGGGATAAGAAATATTTCGAGACACAAGTCGTTGCCGGATGTGCGCGCTCACCTAGGAACGAGCGCGGGTAGAATCTTTTGAGTGTTCCTTGCGTGTTCCGCTCGTTTCTCATTAGTTAGTTTTTTCGTGGCGGAGACGGCGGGCGAGATCTAGAATCCGGGCCGGCGCAAAGTAAACGCGCCAACAATTTTGCGAGGTATACACGCGCGGTGGGTGCATTAGCGGAGTCTTAAATACCGCCACGTGGCTTCACGCGGAATGCTCAAGTGGCTTTGGTCGTCTCGGCTCCGCAAGACCTTTCTCCACGCCCACGCATTCGCTCGCGTGTCTGTTACACACCGTGCCAGCCAGCCATCCAGTCAGCTAGCTAGCTAGCTAGCTAGCTGTGCGCGCGTAGCCGGGGAAAATGGAAAAGAGAGATTTCTGACCTCTTATCCGCTCATTGCGCTATACACGCCGCGGAAAAGGAATTGGACTCCGCGCCCGACCGAGTTTCCTACGTTAGCACCGACCTGGCTGTTCTCGCGGTATCATAGAAGCCAATGAGGTGAGTTCTCCCGCGGAATCGCGAGAGATAAAGTAGTGAACTTCCCCCTCAACTTCGAGGGATTGCTCGGTTTTACATCTGGCGTTCTCGGTTCATTCTTATACACGCGAAACCGAGATATTTCCTCGGCGACTGTCATTGGATACGTATGTGTACGTGACAGTACTTTCTCGTGTATCTTATCAAAGACGAAGCGTTGAAATAGTGAACATTGGTCACGCGATATCGATCGGTGAAAATCTGATAGTATTATAAATCTCTCTCTCTCTCTCTCTTTCTCTCTCTCTCTCTCTATTTATATATAAGCGACTGGAAAACATAAATTTTCAAAATAAATTTCTAAGCAGCTTGCCATCGCCGGGCTCGAAATAAATCGATGCTTTGTTCTACGGTTTCCTTTACGGAAAATTACGTTACACGGTAGAGTTTCCGTCCATAATGCTCTTTTCCTCGTTGCAACGAACGAGTTATCCTCTTCGGTAGAGGTAGACTCGAGAAATAAGAATGGGAAGGACGGCGGGATGGTGTACCAAGTGGCAAGGGGTACGGAGGAGAAGCTGGAGAAGGAGAGAAAGAGAGAGAGAGAGAGAAAGGGAGCTTTGTGTTACAGCCCACAACAATGCCGGTGATGGCAAGGGTCGCCCTCTCAAACGATAGTCAAGCCGGTGCACAATGGGCTGCAGTTTATCGGGCTTTTATTATTCCTCCGTCGAAATAACGCCACTTACCACGTACGTCGAGTGCCCAAATATTTACTTTTTATCTGGCAAATATTAGAGTCTCTCCTCTTCTAGTGCTCTAAATTATGCCACGATCCATCCGTGTATACGCGCCGCTGTTAATTTTTAATTTTTCGCCCCTCCTCTCTCATTTCCCCTCTCCCCTTCTGTTCTCCTCTTATCGCGTACGCACGCGTGTAAGCCTCGTGTCTCAGGTGCGCTCGAATAATATCAGCGACATCCGCTCAAAACATTACGGTGCACATATCGGGAGCTTAACTTGACAACGGAATTGACCATGTACGCGCCACTCGTGCGCCTTCTTTTTCCTTCTTAAAGCGTGCACTTAGTTTCGCCCGTACTTCCCGAGCCGATCCGAGGAGCGGAGTCTCGAGTTCTCAGCCCCGTAAATCCTTTAAGTGTCTCTCCGCTTTTACCACCCAACCCTCGGACCGTAGATAGCGGGGGTCTGGCTCGGGTGGAAGAGGTGGAGAAGGTGAAGGGACGTTCGCGGAGCGGACTACTTGCGCAGTAGTTGTACCATTTTTCTTTACGTACGTCCAGCCGGGCTTATCCCGTATCGTTTCCGCGGTGTAGTCGTTCTCTCACAATCAGAAGATTAGACGATAGTCATCTCGGTGATGAAGCCGCCCGGAGAAATAAAGTGAAGCCCCTTGTCCGCGACATGCGAGAGATCATCCCCTTCACGGAGAGCGCGGATGTCCGACGTGTGAAGCAACGGCGTGTGTGCTCCGAGTGTTCGTGCGAGAGCAAACACGCGTCAGTGCAGTGCACGGCCGCAGCACGTGCAGCGTTGATGAATACACGCGTATCGCAAGATTGAGACGATTAATTACGCGCGAGAGGATTGATTACCGCGGGATATAAATAAATAACCGCGCGAGCCGCCAAACTCACCGTTACTTCGACCATACATCGTCCGTCTGAACCGCGATAAATCTTAGTTCGCGGATACGATAAAATATCGGAGTCTCGCTGCTAAATCGTCGTTATTTAAATTTGAACGTGCGCTCGAATTCAATTTCGCATTTCCCCAAAGCTTTATTACGACCGTGTGCCGTAATTGCCCAATTATCTGGTCGCGACACGATCGCAAAGAACGATATCCCCGCGCGAAATTCCCCCCACTTGGGAAAAAATTGAATTCGCCGAGGAATGCATTGTTAGAACGCTATATCTGTTCATATGGTCCAGCAAATTAAAAAGCTCTTAACTCACAAAATTCTAATTTCACAGGATATTCTGCATCGTCTGTAAAATCTCCTATTTTTTGACAAAATTGACATTTCCGTCTACTTCTCGACGATACTCCTTGCTATTAAGAGGCTTCAGCATTCGTCTTACTGCATCGCGCGTGCTGGTTAGCCAATGAGCTGGCGCCCAATGCAAATCTTTCTTCGTTAATAACTCAAAATTGTACGTGCTTGTTTTGAAGAAGGCATATCCCATTATTTATTCTATTCCAGTCATGTATTAGTTCTGGTACGGATGCTATCAAACATGTTGTGTATATCGCGCGCTCCTGAAGATCGATACCTTGTACATCGTCCGACGCTGAGTTAACTCTCGCAAATACCGCAGTAAGACCTCGTAATATAATCACCGGGTAAAAACTTTCACGCGAGGTTGCACTATTTGAAAAGTTAAAGGGTACTACCGCAAACTACGCCCGGATTTCCACATTAATTAAGGGCGCGGAGTTTCTCGTCGGGCAAACGGGATTACTGTGCCGATACAAGAGGCGGTCTTTGAAGGATTCTCTCTCTCTCTCTCTCTCTCTCTCTCTCTCTCTCTCTCTCTCTCTCTCTCTCTCTC
>NW_022639608.1:655844-662430 GCF_010583005.1 Odontomachus brunneus | reverse complement strand
TCTCTCTCTCTCTCTCTCTCTAGCCTCTTCTTCTTTGCCTATGAGTTATCTTTGCGGATATCGCGGTAAGAAATAATTGTGACATCCGACGTATTTATGCGAGCCTGCCACGACCTGTGGCCGTGACAGTGCTACGTTTCCCCACGTGTCGGCATACAGAGGGTTACTTTGTAGTCTCTGCCTAACGATGCCGCTCGTTGTTGGTGATGCTGATGCTGATGGTAGAGCGGTGATCCCGCTGTTGCTGTTACCGCTGCCGCGCCACTGCTGGTAATGCTGGTGCCGGCAGCGAACGCTCCGGGCTGCGTGATTGTAATATAGGTCAACGTTTACACAGCTGCTTTAAGCTGGATTTACTGAAGAGCTTTCGCCGTGCTGCGCCACGCCGGCCGGAGCAAACTGGGACGGCAAATATATTTTTTTTATCGTACATTCGTACCGCGTGCGTCTCGTTCTTTCTCGCTCTCTTTTTCGCCGCCTCTGCATCACCTTGCCTCGCGTTATGCCGTTATGTACACGCGCACACAGCTGATTATCCTGCCGTTCTCTCCGGGATAATCTGCGAAAGACGATCTAACCTCCGACACTGTATCTCTGTCCGCAGATCGAAATTGCGCCACGCAAGAGTTGTAATTATTTCCTTTTTCCGGTCTCGACGTTATTTACCACCTTTGGCATCGGAATCTTTCTCCCTCCTCTCCCTTCCGTTTGCTTCTTCCGGCGTAGAATTAGCCCCGACAGGACTGTCAGTTTAAGTCGAACGAAAATCTCCGGCGCTCGCGTTTAATCCTCAGATCAGAGGTGTTTAGGATCGTTAGATCGTTGCATCGGCGGCCGAGCAAGCCTCCGAGCGGGCCTCCGAACGTGAGCTGTCAATTAAAATAACACAATCGATGACCCAAATCCGCGTAGGCAGACAAGCCGGGGTCCTAATTATAACCCTAATATAACCCTAACCCTCGATAGTCAAAAGCAAACGTTGTTTCGCCGTATCGATTGCGGCCGCGCATTAACCACGCTTAAATATGTAATCTCACTCGGGGAGCACGAGAAGCTCTATCCACCCTGATAACGCGGGCCCTATTAATCGGGATAAGATAGGGGATGTCGTCAATGTGCGTCGCTTTGAAATCGACGTCACGGTTCACGCAAGCAGCGAACGCCACGTGTCGCCAGCAGAACTCTGGGACCGTCTTCAAAGGCGTCACCGCAACCTCAGTTTGCGTTACCGATGCTTAGTTTGTCTCGCGGATTGCGATCTTACTGCGAGAGTCTCGCGAGATGGATTGGACCGCCCGCCGAGCGAGTGTAACTGCATTTGCTAAGTGATTAATCCCGCTCGCCGAAAGCGGGTCACGATATATTTAAGAGTTCTCTTTTCGCGATATCCGTCGGCCCGAGCGCCGATCTGTGAAAGCATACAGGAATATATCAAAGTGTTAACATACTAATAGGCGATATCAAATGCTGACTTAGCTCGCGACCCTCGAAACTTCGGCTCGCGCGGGTTTGATGAAGTTTAGTCATTTATTTTACATGAATACTTTGGAAGTACTCGAACTAATGGCACGCGTTGCGTTTTTGAATTATGCGAATTAATGAATACACTTAATGATAACACTTCGTGAGCGTGCGGTTGCACCCCGTTATTAAACGTAACCTTGCGCTGTGAATATTTAAACCGAGGTATTTGTCAACGGCACGCGATCGATGTTGCATGTAAACAACGAAGCACTAATGAGAACATTCGTGATGCATCGTCTCCCTCGCGTGAATAATTTGGTTTCTTCAATCTTTCTCTCATTCTTTGACTCTCTCTTTTCTCACCTCGAACATGCGTGTGTACAAACAAATTTGCAGTATTAAGAATAAAATATGAGATTATTCCAATTGCGCAACTAATAACACGTGTGGGCAAAGAAAATATTATAGACTTTTTTTCGTATAAAATTTTTTCAGTGTTACCATATCTCCATTGGTGCAAGAATAAACTGCACAACTGAATAAGAATAATAGCACATTTTAGTTCCTAAATAAAATACAAATAACAAAAGATATGAAATAAAAGGATAATCGACTACTGAAGAATACTGGTCTATTTTCACTACAAAATTTCATAGTAATTTTCACTATAAAATTCCTTTCTTGCGACACGTGTACGCACTTTATTCCGGACAACAGTCTTCCGTTTCGTCATTTGCTAACGAGGAAAATATATAAGCGAGAAATATCCTAAATATCGTCGTTTTCCGCGTTTTTCTTTATTTCCATTATTCCCCCATCGTCGAGGCACGCTAGTAATTCGAGGGGAAACGCGGACGGGTAGTGTCTCGAGCGCCATTATCAGGTGGTGCATTCCCCGAGCCTTCGGTGCGGTAGCAGCAGCAACGGGGGACGGTTTCTTTTCAGGACATACTATGAGAAATTCTAACTAGCAAAGTTTCCCCGAGAGCGGCGCGAAAACGGGAACGCGCCGTAGATGGAGGAGGGAAAGTGAGGTGGGACGCGGCGGGCTTTAGGTAGGAAAGGAGGGAGAGAGGGGGAGGGAGAGCGACGGAGGAGGAATAGTCGGGATGAAGGAAGGAAAGAGTAGTTGACAACTTTTTAATCTCATTGGGATCTCATTGGAGCCGCTCTCGTTGTTCCAACGAGGCGAAACTCCGGATCCGCGGCAAACAAATTTCGTCCCCAGCTACCCCCAGCAATCACACTAACGTAAATACACGTAGGGTTTTGTTCCTCAGGCTGTCCGCGAGCGCGCGCGTTAAGGATCAATAATAAATTTCAAAATTCGCCACGATATGTCGCCTATCTCATTGCTCGCGTTGTTACTCTCCCCCCCCTCCCTCACCGCGGATTGCTCGGCGGATGCGCGCTAATAAGACAGGGGAATAATTCGCAACGAGCAAATTATTTATGTTGACACACATGTTCGTGCTGAAATGCGCGAAATGCGCCACCATCCCCCTGTTATTTATCGCTTTTACCGTTATCCCTTACGGATAATTATGGCGACGAAACGAGCGTAGCTTAATGTCGCATGCCGCGCGGATAACGCCCGTCTCGCTTTAGCAATTAACTTGGCCGGTCGTGGCTTCGGACGACGGCGAGAGTGCAAGCATATCGCGCGTCCGTACCGGGCGCGAAACGACGACGAGACGCGGGAAATGCGCGCGACCTCGACGCGAGAGAACGGCCACTCGTCGCGAACGTCGCTCTCGTTGGCCACCGCGGGCAAAGAGGCGAACGGAATTGGATGCGAAGTAGTTCTAACCCCCGTGGGGAAAAGGGCGGCGGAGGAAACGACGGCGACGACTTTCATATTCCCACTTTTCGTTCCCGCACTTCCGCGCGTGAGATGTTCTTTCTCGAGTTTTCAGCGGCTAAAATCGCGCGCGTTTGCTGGAATATGCGAAGCGACACGCAGGTAGAGTAACGTGATCGATCGGCAACAACGACGCCGAGTTAAGACCCCACGTGTATTTGATTCCGCTCTTGTGATTGACATAACTCTCGCATTAATAAATTAATTTGTAACTCTTCAACAATGATGAAAAATGAAAGAGAAAATTGATTGCACGCTTTACTCCCCGGAAAGATCGCATTGTGTAAACGTGGAGATAAGCGCAGAGTCAGTGGTCACTTAGCGATGCAAATAAGATACGGCATTGTGTAAATTACGAGCGAATTAAAAACAAGAGAGACAGAGAGAGAGAGAGAGAGAGAGAGAGAGAGAGAGAGGGAGAGAGAACGACGAGGAAATAAATTATCACGAGGAATACAGCCAAACGCGCAAGTTGACCCGGAAGCGATAGAAATCACTTTTGGGCGATACGTCGGCTGTATTCGGAGGGAACGCTCGATGCGAAAATCGATGGCGGTAGAGCCGCTCGATTTAGACTGATATCGTTGGAAGGGCGGGGGATAATATATGGTAAAGCCGAACGAGCACGGGCACGCATAAACGATAAGCCCGACCCGTTCCTATCTGACTGTTTGCATCGGGTGCACGCGTGCCTCTGTCGTGCGTGTGCGCGCGAGTCGCGGACGCGGTGTGTAACGCGATTTACATACCAATTAAAGTCCATCCCAACCCCGTTGGCCGCCCGCTCCTCTCACGCCCCCGGTCGATCCTCGAAGCGACAATGAAATTTCCGCGAAACGTCGCGCGGTCATATAATGAGCAATTTACATAAGTTTATACGACTACGGCGGACAACAGGGCGCGCGTCGCGCAAAATGGCGCATTTTTGCGACATCACGGCGATCTGGTAATAAAGAAAACGCTTGATCGCGACATGCGGAGACGGACGTTACAAAATTACGATCACGATAAAATCGATGTATACGCGATGACTGCGCCTCGACGCGTGTATAATTTGAAAGTTACGCTTTCGCAAAACGTCACTTTTTCTCGCGCGCTTCTCTTTCCAATTCCGCGGAGGAAACGCGCGGATTTTCGCGGGACCGGCGTTATTTCGGCGCGCGCCTCGACGTGCTGACGGAACTTTGGTAATTCCCGCGGGAACGTAATGTCTCGTGTTTGCCCTCGTTATTCACGAGAACGACGAGAAAATTTCCCGCGGCTCATTTTTGCGGAGCGATCGTCTTCGCCGTAGCCTAACCTGCGTACGGGTATTATGCAAACGCGAGCTAAGTATTCCTGTTCGGGAGGTTTTCCAGGGGACTCTTTACCGCTGGTAATACTATGCGAGACGATCCCCGAGGCTCGTTCATGTATCATTCATGCGTCGGTCTCCGCAGGGGTTACTCGGCCGGGCGAGATGTGAAGTCGCGGCTTTACACGAATCCTCGACCTGGCTGACTACCGGTTCATTACAGTTGGCGAGTTTTAATTCACCCACTCCCGGTCACTGGTCACTCGATTCGCTCGTGTCTACCGCTAATAGATTTGTAGTAGGCGATGCAATTCGCGAGCTTTTTCGGCCATTGTTACATGGGCGAATCGTTATATTCGAGGGACTGTTGTCGTGTCCGTGGAAAGCTCCGTTCAGAGCGGCGGAAAATTACGCGCTGCCCGAATGGATGAAACACAATGTCGCATCGATCATTTTTTAGATGTTCATCAACGCGTTAAAGTGCGACAAGCGCGTTAACCATCTGATTGATCGTCGTCGGTTCGCGACGCGGAGAAATGCACGCGTCGGCAAGCCGAGGGCACAATCCGCTGCTGCGATTCAACGCGTATGGCACGGAAACGCGGTGTGTAAGAAAGGGAGAAGGTCGAGGATTCATACAGGGCGACACGGAGTATCGATGGTATTTCGGTCACGTATAGACGGGTGAGCGTCGCCCGGGACGATAGGCCGTGACACTGGATAATAGACTACATACCGCATTATGTACACGTACCGGCCCCGTAGTATTATATACCTTTAACGCCCCCGCGAGAATTATTATGGCATTCGAAAGTTTCCATTCGGGGATCATCCGGCCATAAAGATCGCTCGCAATGAGCTCGCGAATTGCCGCCATTCTTGTAGCCGCGATACAGACAGAATATGTGAGATCGCCGAGGTGGAACTTGATTTTCCCTCCGGTGCGAAAAAGCGCAATTCAGCAAACGCGCGCGCACCTGTGACTTTGAGCCGCGAGCCGCAATCAAGATACAAACGCGTTACAAACGCTCGAAAAATACATCCGTCGCGAGAAGCGCATTCGACTGTGCATACGCGCCAAAGACTGCTTTCCATAGCGCGAGACGAAAGGAAATGAAAAACGTGAAACCTGCGCTCGGATCGGGAACGGTATCTTGGAGTGTGTGCCTGGAAGCGCAATGTTCACTGACACTGTCAAGTTTCGTTGCTTTAAGTTAATTTTATTTAACTTAATTTCATTTCGTTTCGCTTCATTTCTATTAGTCACTCTAACGGGATTTTAACTCAACCTTTAACTGCTAAGATATTCCATATGTTAATTAAAATTTTTGTAGAAAGCCCGACGCGGACTTTTCATTAAGGAAAAATCTGTTTCTTCGCATACGACTGTGAATATACTCCGCGTGCCTCCGTGACGCGGAATATATCGTACATATTTTCCAACTCGAAATTTTAGATTCTACTTTCGACCTCGATATTTCATTTAACTTTTTTGATACTCTGAAACTTATAACAACCTCTTTTGATTCCATTTAACATGTTAGCTTAGCCGAGAGATCCTCTAAAATCTGCAAGTGGCATTTTGTGCGTTTTCTACCATTTAGAGGCGCCAAGTAGGACTTCAGCTTTCATATGTAGTAAGCGTATACTTATCCTTCAGAATATATGGATGTTAGAAAGTGCAGGCCGACAGAGCAGGGCTAAAATTTCGACTCGGATTTCGACGTTGCTCCCTCGCCTACTCCTGAATCTCGTTCTTCTCTTCCGACTCGCGCTCAACGCGAGATATATTTTCGCAATCTTCTTGCATTATCAGCGACGCTGGAATAACAGCGACAGGCGGATTTCGTTATCCCGGTGCTTAATCGCTATGGTATGATCAACGACTCGACCGCTCGCTTACGTTTCCTCGTTCCTTACCTTGTCTCTCTCTCTCTCTCTCTCTCTCTCTCTCTCTCTCTCTCTCT
>NW_022639608.1:647498-655497 GCF_010583005.1 Odontomachus brunneus | reverse complement strand
TCTCTCTCTCTCTCTCTCTCTCTCTCTCTCTCTCTCTCTCTCTCTCTCTCTCTCTCTCTCTCGTTGCTGTCGGCCATCCCCGCGAGGAACTTACTCCTGAAACCAGTTCTAACCCTGATAATTTACGGGCGCGCGTCGCCTGGACGGAGGCAGGGGGGAATTAAATATGTCCGGAGGCCGAAATCCGTTTCGGAGTAGCGTCGCACGCGCGGCAACTTTCCGATAAGCCGATGGCCGTTTTAACTTTTCTTTAACTGAGAGATTGAATTTCACCTCCTTGTCGTCTCCTCTTCGTCCATCTCTTCTGTCTCCTAAATCGCTCTCTTTTTGTTTTCCTCGTTGTTTCTCTGCGTGTGTTGCGGAATGCCTCGTGATCATTGTTGATGCGCGATTCGACGCGGATTTTTATCGGGCAAATTGTCTGTCGGTAACTAGGCGAGGCTTCGAAGTCTTCGAGAATCCATCTCACCGGTATGCGTTGGAGAATTAAAAATTGGAGGTTCCGCGAGAGAGAAATTGATATTCGATAAAATTTTCGTTGGCTGAAAAACTCAACTTCGTGTTTTCTACTTTGTAGCCGAGGGGAAACTGCGCGACTTCTGAGATACTACCGCGTGTATGTACGTCTCCATCTCTCCCTTTTTTCGCTCCCTTTCCCTCTCTTACCTTTTCTACGCTATTCTATCCGCGCAACGCTCGAAAACTTTCGGGAAAAGGTATACGACCATTGTTATCCCGCCACTCAGCGAAATTCCCTCGAAAATCACGGTGGATCGCGGATTTACGTCAGCGAGAGAGGAGGAAAGGAAATGACCGGTTGAGGCAATGGAATGACTTCCTCCTTGAACGTTCTATCTTTATCCGCTTTATTTGCGCCGAGATAACTTCACAATCGCGTCCGTGCGAATGTTTATTCCGTCCGAATATCGCTCGATATGCAATATCGAGAAACACCGTCGACGAAGGGTTTATTTTTTCACACAACCGATCGGTCTAACGAGCTACATCTGTCCATATCCACGTCTCTAACGCTCGCGTTTTGTATCAACTTGTTCTTTTCTTAGTACGCGACACGTGCGCACGCGCTGAGAATGTAAATGAATGTGTGTACGTGTGTGATCGACAATGCGAGTTGCAAACTAACTAAACTAAACGATAAGCGCGCGTACAAACGCTTTACACCAAGTTAAATGTTTTACACTTTGCAATGGATATTAGCGTTGCCGTGGCGTTTATGTAAAATTAGTCGCGACCCTGCGCAACGCGAGTGACATATTCATTGATTAACATTAATATGGCGTTATTAATTATGCAATGACCGTGCGACGATTAATGCGCCGCGGACGGAACAAATAACGTTATTGCTGTTTGTAACTTGTCCTAGGCGGCGATAATTAATTTATTTCGACTCTTCTGAAACGCGACTAGCTACGTCGGCTGAATATAATCGTAGTTATAGTTATTACTTCCTCTCCGCGTGGATCCGCGCCACGCTTCCACGATTTATTAGCGTCGTCGTCATTAAATTACTTATTCAGTGCTGTCGGACGAAACGCTCGTATTTCATGTCGATGAAACAACACTGTCATCGCCGTCGTCGTCGTCGTCGTCGTCGAGACGTAATTCGCGACGATTATAACGGCTAGCACGAACGAGCAAGAGATAGAGCGCGCGCGCGAGAGAGAGAGAGAGAGAGAGAGAGAGAGAGAGAGAGAGAGAGAGAGCGCAGACACGCGGCCGGTCCGCCGACTACGTCTGTCCTACGAATTCTAAACGCGTACACGCGACCAATTATTTTATGGCCGCTCAGCGAAAAATATCGAAGAGGCGGAATCGCAGCAGGATCTTGGAGGATTGCTGTTGGAGGGAGAGGCTGAAGGGAAGGCTAACGGGCGGATAGGGAAGTACGAAACGAGTCGCCGGAGGACGATGGTCGGTCTCGGTCGAACGTTCCACATACGTACTTACACGTGCACATATGTGCACGTACACGCGCGTATACACAAAAGTATAATTGCCGAGGGCTGCAGACGGTTGGCGGAAAGAGAGAAGAGAAAACTTCCTCGAACCATTCCGGCCTCCACATTGGACGGCGAGGGGCTCTCTCCCAAGTTTTTCAGAATTTCATTGCCCGTTCCATTGTCCGAGCCGCCAACAATGGCGCGAGCGCAATTCGGGAAGGATTTTCCACCTTACGTACCTGCATCCACACGGCATCCTTCGTCCTGGACCGTCGGCGGAGGATGCTGCTTCACCATCCGTCGCTCTGGCCCGCCGCTTTTCAATCTGCTTGTATCGCTCGCGTGTTCGCAAGTGCTGCCGCAGTAATCGCGTAGTACATTACCTTAGCTAATAGATCGGTCTAATCATCTATTAAGATTTGGCATCGTGGATATTTCTAGTCTTGCATAATATTGTACTTACGAAACATTTCGACGATTAGACATCGCTACTTTCAACACTTCCGATACTTATTTTCGCGCGAAACTCACTTTCAGCTGACAGAAGACACGCATAACGAGAGGAGTGATGTCGATCGATGTGTTCATGGCGATTGCTTGACCAAAAAAGATCGATATTCACGATGGCGTGATTAACGACGCGCGTCGAAAGTTCGCGCTCCGTTACAACGACGCTATCTGCACGCCAGTTCTGCGGCTGTCTTTCGATAGATTCGATAGCTCGCTTCGACAGGTCAAACATTTTGCGACCAATCACATTCTTTTTTAGTGTTTTCTCTATCTTCTCGCGACGAAAGTTAGTTGCCTACGTAAGTAAGTATCAAGAATGTCGAAGATAGCGATGTGCGACGAGACGTATCGTGAATTTGAGAGTAATCTTATAACGTCGTCGATGTTTGTCACACTTGTAAACACAATAATAAGAGCAAAAGAATTGGACGATCGTCGGATTTGTTAACCGAGAATTTAAAATACGATGATAATCAGAGGGAAGGAGAAAATGACGACAGGCACATTCTGAATCTTGGAAGGTAGTGTCGATCTATTAGTGAAAAAAAAGAGAAAAGTATACAAAGCACGTATTTATAGGACACCGTTCACGTTGTGGCGCCAACTGTCGACGCACGTCGTCAATTGCGCCGCCATCTTCTGTATCGATCTTTTTGTGTCGAGCAGCCGTCACGAGCATATCGATCGGCATCGTTCCGCGTTTTATTCGTCTGTTGTCTATCGAAAGTAAGTTTCCGCATAATTGAGTGTCGGGAGTATCGAAGATAGTGATGTGTGATCGTCGGGACGTATCGTAAGTACGTTATTTGTATGAGTAATGTTCTCATATTTTGATATGTATAACCGATACTTGTCGCGACGTGTCGACTCGACGTCTCTCATACTTGCAAGTACCCTTGACTTTTTCACGTAGTAAGAGAATTGTCGGATTTATTAATCGGGAATTTGAAATGCGGTGATAATCAGAGGGAAAGAGAAAATGACGACGTCAGAGATATTTTGAATCTCGGAAGATAGCGCCGGGTTATTAGTAAGAGAGAGAGAGAAAGAGGGTTATATAGAGTGCGTTATACGAGCGCGACACCGTTCACTTCGTGGCGCCAACTGTCGACACACGTCGTTAATCGCGCGGCCATCTTTCATATCGATCTTTCTGGGCCCAGCAACCGCCACGAGTACATCGATCGATATTGCTCCGCGTTCTATACGTCTTTTGTCTGTCAAGAGTAAGTTTCGTGCGGTAATAGGTATCGAGAGTGTCAAAGATTGCGATGTACGACCGTCGGAACGTATCGTGAGCATGTATTTGAGAGTAATCTCCTATTTTTTCGGTACATCAAGCGGTGCTCATAGCGACATGTCGAGTCAGCGTCTTTCACACTTGTAAATACCCTTGAGTCTCTCACGTAATAAGAAAATCGACGATCGTCGGATTTATTGAACGGGAACTTGAAATGCGGTGATAATCAGGGAGAGAAAAGAGGATAACGACATTAAGAATACTCCGAATCTCGGAAGGTAGTGTCGGGTTATTAATAAGAGAAAGAGGGATATAGAGCGCGTAGTAGTTGTATGAGCGCGACACCGTTCATGTCGTGGCGCCAACTGTCGACGCACGTCGTTAATCGCGCGGTCATCTTTCATATCGATCTTTCTGGATCCGGCAACCACCACGAACACATCGATCAACATCGCTCCGCGTGTTTTACGAGTCTTTTGTCTGTCGAAAGTGAGTCCCGTGCGTAAATAAGTGTTGGAAATGTCGAAAATAGCGATGTATGATCGTCGGGACGTATTATCGGAACATCATTTGTGAGTAAACTCCTCATATTTCGATGCTTGTCGCAATGTATCGAGTCGGCGTCTTTCAACTTGTAAGTATTCACGGAAGTAGCAACAGAATCGGACGATTGTCGGATTTATTAGTCGGTACTTTGAAACGCTGTGATTATAAGAGAAATGGATGAACAATATGACGTCAGAGATATACGTAAATCATGATAGGTAGGGTCGGTTTATTAGCAAGGGGTGTATGTCTACATGCGTGTATAGCCATAATGCATGTAACGCGCGAATGGCGGAGAAATGAAAATCACGCGAGAGTCTCGCGTCACATTTATTTGCGGCGGCGTCGGCGAATACACGATACTGTCGTATATTGCGTGACGTTATTTACATACAAAAATTATTCCGTAACGAAAAATCGAATCAGCGGGCGAAAAATGAATGAAATGAATGAGAAATACGGCGTGAATCGTAGCGCGACACACGCGAAAGCGAAAAAGAAACGACGTGCTTGCGGGACGTAATTCTTTTTTCTGCTATGGTATCAGAAAGCGCGATTATATTACGTTACGCTCTTTGAGAAAACCTTTTCCCGGCGAATCCCCCGAACTCTCAGATAGCTCCGGAAAGCGTCCATTGTTCCGAATCAATGACGCGATGCTGGCGATTAACGATTTTCTCGGACATTTCACCTCCATCGCCAGAGTGTTTTGTAAGAAGGAGGTTATATTTTCGGCCCTTGATAACGCAGAAAAGGAGGTCGAGCGCAGATGCTTCTGACGCAAAGTATGTTTTACCGGCGATATCGTTTAACAGCCCTCCGTGTTCGCGGTGTAAGCATTGGGAACAACAACTAGAAGAAGGTGATAGCCCTCCTGGGGTTGATAAACGACAGCACAGCGACGATTCCTTAAATAAACGAAAGAATCGACGCGCGTTTAATGAGACGAGATATATCGCAAATCTGATTTTGAATAATTGTCCGTTGCTTTGATTTCTCTCACTTTCTAATATTTAATCGGCCGTTTACCGCGACTTCCATCTACCTGCAAGTTCTTACATGTGCGCGAAAGAGCTTGATCTTAAAAGTGGCTCGAACGGGGTAGAAAATTATAGAGAGGCGCGAAAGAGTCTTGGGACACAAGTCTTAGGTTCGATTTTCTACTATTGCGACGCTTTTATGTTTGCCCTTCTATTAAAGGTCAATAATTGTGCTCACTAAAGTATGTAGTACTCATTTTATTAGCTAAGCGTGAAATGTCTGCGAAAAATTGCATTTTTCTCGCGCTCAAATTCCCTTAGTTTATCTTGATCTCCACAGGATGTAACGAAGACACGATCACAAGAGATAATAAGGTTTAACGCGATCCAGTCGGATCTGGTGAGAATAGAATTCCGAGTGATTCGAACGTGGTCTTCGGATCCCGGTCGATCATAATAAGTATATTCTCGCGAGGTCTCTCTCCGAGGAGATCGCCATTAAAAACGAGCTTTTTAGAGATCACGTTAAAACACCCGCTACTCACTCCAGTCGCTCGCGAACATTCGCCGCGTAATCTCGAGGTACATTACGACACCCGTGGATTATAAGGAAGAAGCCTTTGGCGGAGTGTTAATCAGCGCGAGCCGTTGGGCTCTCCGTAGCTGAGCGCGGAATCGAAGGGGGCGATTTATTCGCGCCGGTGTGCGCGCGGCCAATAAAAATGCAATTAAAGAGCGGATAATGTGTTATACTGCGACTGTCGGCCGCCGCGGCGCGTATAAAGGTGCCGCCGAGAACAAAGGGAAGAGCGAGAGGAGAGAGAATTAACCCAGTTGCGGAAAATAATACCGGCGGGGATCTATTCTCGCGAGCTGTTCTCGCCGGACAACGTTGAGCTCGGAATCGGCCACGTGTTTCCGTCTCGCTGCCCGTCGTCTAATAAAGGCGCCGATCCACACATATGCACACGCACATGTTCTCCCTGTCTCTTTCTCCCTCTCTCTCTCTCTGTTTCACTCCCGCTCTTTCTCTCCGTTTGCCTTCGTAACTGCTTCGCACTCGTGTTCGTTCGGGACGAGTAGCTATTAAAATCACAGGGAATCAACCGCGTCCGAGTCGCGATGACGAAGCTACCTAATGGCGTCCGTTAAATTGAGTGCGGAAAGTCTCGCGGGAGCGTAACGTGCGCGGTGTGCGCGTAATTAAAAAACCTTAGTTACGGCAACGGGAACGCGTTATTGGAGAAGCGACTACAATGTGTTGAATGGGATACGGGCGAATTGATTGCTTAGCTTCTTCCTGGGTGTGTAATAATCGAGTGTCGGTTGGTTGGAGACGCGTATTCGCTCGATGTGGTTATATTACTCGCTCGAAATTTCGAAAAATGTTACTAAAGTCTGTCTTGCTTTTTCTTTCTTGCTTCTCTCAGCATCTAACGCAGCATTACGGAAATCACGATCGTTACTTTTGTTTTTTCCCTCTCAGCGCCTCGGCTTCATATTAAAATTTGAAGCTGATATTTAATATCATAGTCTCTCTCCTCCTCTTCCTCCACCTTCCTCCGTCCTCCTCTCTGGCGTTCTCTCCCGCCTCGGGTTGCGAATAATTGATGCGAATCACTAAGAACCGGACCGTCAGGGGGAGAATAATGAAATTGCGCAATGATCGGTGAATCGCGACGAGGGAATGGCGATCGCGCGCGCGCGCGCGTGTGTACGCGACGCGGGGGTGATATTACGCGCCCCGACCGGAGTACGTTTTCCGCGGGCCATTGTGCGGTATCGATTACCGATGTCCGTCGTATTTAGTCGACTGGGCCCGCAGTTTCCTCGACGGGTGCGCTATTTTCTGTTCATTGCTCGCCTTATCGCGCGCTCAGCCCCGTGCGCCGTTCTTACCCTCTGCACACCCTGTCTCTCTACCATTCCCCTTCGTCTCTCTCTCTCTCTCTCTCTTTCTCTCTCTCTCTCTCTCTCTCTCTCTCTCTCTCTGCGTCTGTCTGTCTGTCTGTCTCCTTCTATCTCTCTTTCTCGTCTCAACGCGGCCGGGCAGGTTCAAATTGTTTGCATTGTACGGATCCCCGATGATATTAGCCATTATATTAAACTCCGCGGAACCGAGTCGAAAGATAGTGGAACGAGAGAACTGCAGCTCCAGCAGCTGGGCGAGATATACTTCCGTCCGTTCCGTTCTTAACTTCTTCTCCTTCTGTTTCCGTTTCCCGAAGCACTCTCGATATTTCTGCTCTCTCCGCCCGGCTAAGTCCCATACACGGTGCCGTGAAGAGCATCGGGTAGTAATACACGCCGACGACGTCGCCGGATGTTTACCGAAGTCGACGAGTCGGTTCATTTAGTCTTTCGCAATCAGATTGACTCCCCACGCTTTCTTCGACGTCGTCGTCGACGAGAAGCCGCCGTCGTCGTCGTCTACACAGAAGTCGTCTATCGATCGTGGATTATAAATCCGAAATGGAATTCCGCTGTAATACACTGCGATGTTTATTCTAGGAACGTATACGCCATTCGTCGAGTTTACTCAAGTTTCATGCATTTTCAACATCGGCAATAGATGCGTCGTGTGTCACATCCGACACGGTTTTGATACGCGGATTCCATTGAGTTGTCGCGTGAAAATGGAATATCAAGATCCTCTCAGTTTTTTTTACTTCCTATTCTATCATAAAAAGTAATTTTCCTTTTTTTCTCCTACATTTGGAATACTTCCGTTGCTCCTTCCTCCCCTCGCCCCCCCCCCCCCC